>NW_026623726.1:429035-511921 GCF_030028575.1 Malurus melanocephalus | reverse complement strand
TTTATTTAAAGTAATGTAGCACACAAAGCAATTGAGATAGAGGTAAAAGGAAAACTCAGAAAATTCCTCTGCTTTCCAATGTTTGAAGCTCTTGTTAGAAGTTCTGTCATGACATGAAATTCCAAAACAAGTGCATCTATTTGCAGGTGTCCACCAGCAGTACCACAGTTACATTTGTGTTTCTCTAGGCACACCCACATCCTTCTAGCTGATGTTTTGAAATAATCACATCTCCATTTGTAGATTGAATTCTGCCAATCAGGATCTAACAACATCAGCCTACCTCCAAAAACAAACCCATTTTTAAAGGTTTATACTTTCACATCCTCCACATGACCACCCCAACACCACCTTTCATTGCCCACCACTTGCACCAGCACAGCATTTTGCAATGGTCTGCTAGAAATTGTATTGGTGAAGTCATAAACCTTATAAAACTGAAAGGAAAATGTGACTGCAGCCACTGTCCAGATCTGTGATTGCAGAGCAGGATTCCCAAAGAGCCCTTCCAGTGATTTGGGATTTCACCCCTCTCATTGCAAAAGGAGCTGTTTTGATTCCTCACTGCAGCATAAAACAGCTCCTTGTGTTTCAGGACAGTTCATCCACCCCTCTCAGCATTTGAGACTGAATGTCACTGGATAAAACCCTCTCAAGCTCTGTTTCATGGGGTATTGCTCTCACAGAACAGCAGCAGCAGAACTGTAGTTAAAAGTGGCATTATTTATCCATTTATCCATACTCACAGGGATAAGGAGAGGCATTCATAAATAACATTTATATCCTGGCAAAAATAAGGTTTTCAAACATGGTGCTTTTAGTGGCTGTCTCTTGTAGGCTGCGCCTCTGACTCTCATTTCTACAAAAACTCAGAATAATTATTTTTAAAATTAACCAAACACAGGTTTGCATAAAAAGAAATCATTGAGGTGTACAATTCCCTGAATACAGCTGTGAGGTCAGGAGGTCAGGCACAAGCTGTGTGCCAACAGCAAAAGGTTAGAGCGGATTTTCAAACCCATTATGCTCAAGAGCATGTTGTGGATCATGAAGAAAAGGTTTGCTTCTTCCTGGATATTCGCACAGCACGTGAAAATCCTGGACACTAAACATGGATTTATATTAGGAGACAGCTTCTTTTTTTTTATGACAAAATTATTTTGTAATCAAACGCCACAACCAGACACCACAAGAACAGCTTAACAACGTAGGAACACAGAGTTGGCACAAAATGAAGCACAGCTCACAACCTCAGGCTGTGTAAACTGATGCAACTTCCTTGGTTATCCATTTATACTCTTTTATTCATTTACTTTGGTAATTCAGAAACTCAATTTAAGATTTAATATGATCTCAGGAAAGAATCCATAACCCTCCAACATCTGCAGTGACAGTCAACTGATCAATACAATGATGGCATTCACATGAATTTCAGCAGAGCACAATCGAGGGCTTGTGCTGAGCTCTGGGATATGTGTGATAAAATATTTGGGTTTAAATCACTCCTGTCTGAAAGGTAAAGCTAATCTAGCAGTCCAGGATTCTGGCTTCTCCAGAAGGGTAAAGGAAAACACATTTACCAGGCTGCAATCAGGAATCTCAGCTTTCTGCCTTAGGAGCATCAATTATTCCAGAAAGTCACGTTTATCTGTTGGGTTTTGTGCTTTTTCAGGAGTTGAATGAACAGCTTGATTGCTCAGGTGAATATTTGAGATAATAAAGAATTTGACAGGTTTAACTCCCTTCAATGCAGAGACTCCATGAACAGATTACAATGTTGGGTGCTCTCCTTCGTGAAACCACAGCAGGAATCATTTTCTTGTATTTATTTCCCCTTTTTCATGAATTTTTCACAGAGTTCTGTGCTGAAGCTGTTTCTCTGATACTGAAACACTCTTCTCTCCCCAGATATATTTTCCAGCCATTGCTACCAGGTTGTTTTGCCCCTTTTCCTGTCCCTGAGACAACCTGGGTACAAACCCTGAGCACGGCCTACACTCAGGCACACAAAACATCACCAGAAATAGCAAAAACTTTCACCAGAAACTGCAGCAAAAATCCTGAAGCACAGCCCCAGGTGTCTTTTTGCACTCCCAAACCATCACCTGGCATCTCCCATGGGTTTCAGAATTGGTGTGACCACTCTGGGGATGAAATGCACTCTTCAGCAAAGGGCAGGAACAAAGGATTTTCTGTGCTTTTCTTCTTTCCTCCCAAAATTGGGAGGAAATTCCCAAAATTCCTCCTGCTCTGCTTACGAGGCAAAACTGCAGCTTTATTCCCTTCCTTGCTCTCACTGTTGTGATCAGGCAGAAATGCTGCAATCACATTTTTCTCCTTTTTTTTCTGAAAGGTTGGACAAGTATCTCCAACACAAAAGTGACAAAGACAGAACTGAATTTCTGCTGACACAAATTCTTTTAAAGATTTCTTTTCTACGTGGTCAGAGATGGCAGAACTGCGATGCTCTCGGTGTGGGAGGACCAGAGGAGGAGGAAAAAGGCCAAAGTGAATTCACTTCAAAAGCAAAGCAAATATTCATGGAATATTTTGGCAACTACTCACCAGGTCTAGCCTGCATCACATTTTTGTTCTGGGTCCATTTTTGTTGCCAAAGCAGTGAGACACTCCTGCTGTCCACAGCGCTGTCCAGAAAGGACAACATCTTCGTAATGCAGAATTTGGAAGGGGATTAAACAAACCAAACCCCTCCAGAATTAGTTGCCAGTGGTTGGAAGTGATTTGTTCATCATTTTCTCCTCCTTAGGGCACCTTTGGCTCGAGCAGCTTTTGCAGCAGCGTGGAGGTGACCCCAGACAGGTGACCCAGAGCTGATGTAAAATCAGTTTTTGTGTTAAATTCAGGAAGCACAAAACGAGTGACCCACAGCCAACTGAAATAACACTGCCGAGGAAGAATAACCAAAATATGTAAATGAAGCACATTTCATCATCTAATAAATAATTTACAGCACGATCAGGAGTGACTGAGAGGTAACAGGAGATAATAATTCCCCTTCTGTATTAACAATGCTTGCTCCCTCTCCTCATCCTCATGGCCTTGATTACCTTAAATAAAGACTATTTAAATAAGGATAAAAAGGGATTGTTCAGTAGGAGATAAAATAAGGACAACAGCTTCAAGCTGGAAGTCTGGTTTATATCCTTAACCAGTGAATTTGGCAACTGCACCCCATTATTAATGTCCCCCGATCTCAGTTTGAGTGCCAAGTTACAAAAAAACCAACAAAAAAACCCCACATATCAAAAAGCCTGTCAATATTGTGGTGATTGTAGTCATGGCTAAATAAATTTGGGTGCCTCTCTGAACTCCACAAAGTCCTCTCTGGAGTTCCTCTGCTCTGCTGGCAGAGGAGGATGCTTCATCCCCTGGATCCTTTGAGATTTCTGAGGTTGCTGACATCCTCACTGCATTCTGTGCCAAGTTTGTACTACTGGATCTGTAACTTAAAAAAAAAAAAAAAAAATTTAGGCATCCAGATATCCTGCTGGTCACATGTGCAATTTGAAAGCAAACATCCAATGAGAGTAATTTATCTAAAGGCAGTTCCAGAAAGTTTGCATTAATTTAGGGGTGTTTTGCATGCACCTCTTAGAGCCTCAATGTCAAAACTACATTTTTCATCCTTTCATTTTCCTCTTTATCTAAACCAAAATATTCAAACTGAAGAGCCAATCTTTTCAAATACAAACAAGAAGCTGCTGGGCCATGTGTGGAGATTAATTCCACCCCAAGAAGGCAATTACTCCAGACAGTAATTCCACCCTTATCAATTAACTCTTGTGATGGAAGGAATTTTATCTGGAAATTGGACAGAGACCTGGTCTGAAAACTCAGCATTTTGCCAATGAACTCGTAGCAGGGACACCACTGTGCATATCCAAGACATCCAGCTATTTAAATTGTAACAACTCCTCCAACCAAGAATAAATAAAACAACAAAAACTGTCTAGCAAATTCACAAATCACAGACTCAATAAAACTGAAGAAGTAAGCCCTCATCCAATGAAAAAATCACCCAAAATCTTTCTTTACCACATCCTTTAGGGGATCTGAGAAGAAATTAAATTTCTCTTTAGAGCAAGTCATTGCTCAGATCTGTCAGTAAATGAGAAGGATGTCATGGTGGTACATGGAGCTCGTCAGAACCCTTTCAAAAGCACAGGAAAAGAATTAAAAATAGGATTTTTTTTTTGTGCTCTATCTGCAGAGCTAAGGGACAGATGTACCAGCAGCAGATGATATTGGTCAGAGAGGGCTGAACTCGAGTGGGTCCTTTTCATTGCCTGCCAAAACAGAGCAGCCTTGGAATGTTCCTGTAGGAAGGGGAAGAATTAGAAGTGTCTCTCTGAACCCTGCTGTTCCAGCTGCTTCTCAGACTTCTGACTTCAAACTACAGCCCAGCTGCTGGTATTTTCATTCCAATTAAGTTCTGAGTGTTTTTTAAACAAAATATTTTCATAGACCGACTATTAAACGATTTCATCATGATCTGATTTCAAACAACAAATGCTCGCTGAACGGCAGAGACGGAGTCCGGGAGATGAAGGAACGTGTGTTTGGAGATTATAAAAATGCTAAAAGGATTGAACTTGGCAAGCAGAGGCCTGAGAGCTCAGTTTGACTCAAGGGATGCCAAAGCATTGAGGGCTGTGGTAAACAGTAAGCCAGACCTCCTCCGTGAGCTGTCCATTAATGAGGGACCTGAGGGACACATTATAAAATTAACAATTGGAAAATTTCAACCAAATCCAAAATCCAGCTGAGYKAGTGCAGTGTCCAGGTTGTATGGTCAGTGCAGTAGCTGTCTGTAGAAGATCATCTTGCAGAGACCTTGTAAGTGGAGTTTTCTGCTCTAAAATAAAAGTGGGATGCATTTTTAGGAGGTAAAGTGGCAACAAATAAAATCAGGACGAGAGCTGCTTGCTGCTAGTGTTGATGTGGGTCTGGCACAAGTGCCTTGAGGAGCTTTAACAAGAACTGGGGTCCCTTTTGGGGGAAAAAAGCAAATGAGGGAGGACCTTTCTCTCCATCAGCTGCTTCTTCCCCTGGTGCTGTGGGCGGAGAAGCTCTGCTGGGTGGGTCTGCAACAGAAAGCAGAGAAGGAGCTCACAGAGAGAAGATAAATCTTACAAAAAAACACCTTCCTGCCAAGGACTTGGATTTGGAGGTGCAGAGCCTTTCCCCAAAGCCTCCCAGCAGAAGTAGGCCAGATAAAGGTAATTTCGCAAGAAAAAATAAATATACAAAAATGGGACCTGGCTTTTATTGACTATCAAACATAGAACTAAGTGCTGGAAACACCAAAGGATTTATAAAGTGTCCTAGCACATAGATCAAGTAAAAAGAAAAAAGACTTTTTAAAATTTTTGTTTGCTTATTGCTGTGGTAGTTGAGTCCTTTTTTTTCCATTGTCAAAAAACTGTCACGATTTTTTCCTCTAGGTAAAGAAGCTTTGGGGACATTGCAGCTTCCCAAGTGTGTCTGGCAATATATTCTTTTCTCATTTGTGAGACTCAACCCAATATGTGAACTGTATATGAACACAGGCACTAAAACTTTAATTTCTCTCTCTTTTCATATGATATGAAGAGCACATAGCAATTTATATGTTTGTAGTGGTAACAAACACAACAAAAATATTCACATTTGTTAGTGTGTGTACGCTCAAAGAATACCAAGCATTTCTTCTCAAAAGACACAAAATGTGTGGAAGAATAAAAGTTTGCTTTTTTTTTTTTGTTTCCTTACCTGTGAATCACAGCCGCTTTGAGGAAAAAGGATTGCTACAAATACCAAATAAATAAATGAATAAATGAATAAATAAATAAATAAGTGGAATTAAGCTGTTTCTGGTTGATGGAGGTGTCCTGGAAGTCAGGCTTCCACACTGTGGAAATCCAGAGCCCCAGAGCTGCTCAAGGGTTTACAGATCCAGCAGAAAGCTCTACCAGCTCTGTATCCCATCTTTACCCTTAATTAATGAAATGGGAATGTTCCCCCCAAAAAGGAACACACTGTTCATGTCTGCTGAACCTCTCAGAGCCAAAGAAAACCCTGAGCCTGCAAAAACCACTCAGATTTGGTGACCCACCAATTCATCATCAGATGCTCCTTTAACCCCCACTCCTACCCCAGGACTGAAAATAAACCCCCTACAAGCTTATCTCCCCCTTGCCCTTTTAATTTTTTTTTTTATCCTTTTAGACATTTGGAGATGTATTTTGAGAGGCTGCAAACAGCCTGGAAAAACCTGGAAAAACAACCATCTTGTCTTTGTTTTCACCCCAGGCTTCTCGAAGCCTCAGCTCCGAAAAGGATTTCACGAGCGGGATCTGGAACCTTCAGCCCCGCTGATTGATTGTGTTTAATTGCCTTTTGGTTTCATCAACCCCGAGCCATAAATCTGCTGCCTGTCAAACAGAGGGAGCTGATTAATGGGGCAATGGCTGTCCAGTGGAAATCTTGACAAAGTTTGGGTGTTGGAGGATGTGTTTTTTAAACTCCTGATGGGGTGGGAGCCACGATGAGGGCAGGAGGGTCTGGAGGTTCAGACACAGAGGAGGAACGTGGCACCAGGAAAAGTGAGGGGCTGCTGCCTCTCCCCTCCTCATCTGCCTGCAGCCAGTGGAACAAAGCCCAGGGAAAACCACAGCAGATTCTGCTCCTTTTTTATTGCAACACCGAGAATAGAGGGAGCTCAGCCCGCACGCCCAAGGAGCGAGAAGCCAACGGGGTTATGAGAGTCCAGGCTGTGTCCAAGGGACATCCTTCATGTTTAGGGCTAGGAGAGGCCAGCCATGAAATTCTGGGGTGATTTTAAGGCTTGCTGGAACCATCCTGAGCATTAACTGCTGTTTCCCAGATACCAAGCCAGATGAGGATCCAGAGAGTTTGTGAACAATGAAGCAAAAAGTCAAATGAAGAGCAAGAAAAACACTGCCAAATACTAACGGGGGGGGGGAAAAAACCCACTGTTTTAACTCACAATAATAACATTTTTCCTTTTTTACCATTTTACCATTTTTACCTGGTTAGTAACGTTTTTATTGACTCTTTCAGAACCCTGTCATGATTACTTCTATTACATGATTACTAAACATTTATAGGGAATTAGCCTCCTAATTTAAAAACCTACAAAGCTGCACCTAAAGAATTCCTCATGCAGACCCAGTGTGCGCACATAACTAGAAACAAATATACTATTTTTAGTTAAAAACACCATTAAAAGGGCTAATTAACACTAAAGAACAAATCAACAGATCATATTTCATTGACCAGCTGATAAATAAATATTGCATCTCCACTGACATGGCTGAAGTCTTGGATTACATCAGCTGAAGAAGCCTCACCATTTGTTATAACAGCTGTCAGGGAGCAAGTCTTGGAAGTTTTAAAGGAGAGAGAAAATATGAAATTGAAAATTTGAGAGGCAAATTTTTATTACTTACAATTCCCAGCGGAAACCTGAACATTTTTTTTTCTCAAATCTGTGACCTGAAAAATGCAAATACTTTTTTTTAAAAAAAAGCCTTATTGGAAAGTAAATTAAGTGCATTCAAGGAAATTGGTAAGAAGATGATTTTCATGAAAGAAAATGCTTCAGCATCGTCACTGCAGGCCAGAATTTCCCCAGGAGCTCTCGTGGTGGTGCCAAACTGTTCTCAAGTGCTTTTGACACTCAGGATTTGGCACATGACCCTTGAAACTCTAGGATCACGTGAGAAGATGGAACTGCAATTTCTCCAGCAGTGTCACACCAGCTCTGGATGCAGCTGCTCTTTGGGACACCCAAAGCATCGTTCCCGTGGCAGATCCCTCAGTGAATTGAGAGCAGCAGGGTTCAGCTGGCAATTTGTGCCAACAAACTTCGAGGATAGAAAGCCCTGCATGATGCTGAGTAGCCCTAAAARAAAATTACAGCTGTGCCAGGGAAAYRTGTCTAGACAAAATATTGCACCTTGGCTACCTTCCCCCAGATGTCTCTAAAACAGTCCTTGGGAGCAATAATTTTTTTTTTCTTTCTCCCATAAATTGTATTTTCTGTTGGTTCCAGTGGAATGGGCCATAGATTTCCCCAGGCAGCAGTGACACCAGGGCTCCTGGTTGCTGGCTTGTTTCTCCACCCTCTCACACAATCCAAATGATGCCACAGCAGAGGAGATGAGCTGCTCAGAGAAATATTAGTCCTGCCTGGAAATCCTCTGAGGTTTGGGAAAAGCTTTCCCAGTAATTCACTATTTCAGGGGAGGCAGCCTGGGCAAGGGAAATGGGGCTAGGCTCCTCACCAACCATCCCAAAAGATCCTGGTCCCTGACCTCTGGCTTTGGGAGGTAAATTCTGGTGCATCAGGAAAAAGCCTGCCAAAATGTTGGGAGGAGGTCTGAGCAATCCAAACATCTTCAATCCTTCAAAGTGTATCCTTCAAGGAAACCTCATCTTCAGCCTGAACTGGAAATAAAACATTTGAAAAGTGCAATTCTTTGTGGTACCTGGATGTCACTCTGAGTCAGCCCAACCCTTCTGTTCTGATAAAATCAAAATACTCCATTCTCTTTTTGACTCTGTGTGCCATTGCCTACTATTAAATAGCTGCAACACAAAATTTCCTCCTCATTTACTTCTGACAACTCTGATAGGGCCGTGCCATCCTGAAAAAGTCAAAATACTCCACCTTCTGCAGGGCACTCAGCTTTTTGCTGACCAAACACTGCTTTTCCCACTGCACAGGAACCCAATCACAGAATTTTGGCCAGGTCTGATAATCACACACGAGCCAGGACCCGACTTTCAACATCCTTAACAGAGGGGGATCTCTCTCTTGTTAAATGCACCACTAAATTGAATTTACTGAGCAATACATCCCACTGACAGCCTCCACGAGTGCCAGCACAGCTTTCCAGGACTCGGCTGCGCATCTGGGTTACCTTTGGCCAACAACGCGGATTTGCAAAATCTCAGAGAAGTTTCAGCTGGGAAGGGACCCTGGAGATGATCTTGGCCAATCTTGTGTTGAAAGCAAGGCCTTAAATGAGGTTATCCACGCCCCTGACAAGCCAAATTCTGGAATATCTACGGCCAGGAAGGCTCCAGTGCTGCTAGAAGTTCATCCCGGTGTCCAAGCTGTCCCAAAGCGAAGAAATTGCTTCTAAAATTCAGACAAATACCCTGAAGCAGCTGGTGCCTCTTGTCTTCTGTGCTCTGTGTCCATCCTCTCCCTCCTTTGGGAGCATTACAGAAAACCTGGTAACCAGGTAAATCTGGAAAAAGGGGATAAAAAAAGAAGACTTTCCACAGAACCTATTGCATTTAAGCTGCTGGTAACATTCAGGGCTGGTGGCAGCAGAAGCTCGTGAGTGCAGATATTTTCACAGCCCTTCCAAGCACAGATTTGTTGCAGGTAGCTTATGCTTCATCCTAACAAATTTATTACGTTTACTGCGGGAAAATCAATGAATTTTTTTTCTAATTATTAGATCAAATTATGCAACTACGGAACTTCCTGATTACAGAATGGATAGATGACCTTTCAACAGCAGGTGTTGGTTGGCTTTTTTCCCCCCTTTCTGTGCYTTTTTTTTTTTTTCTTCTATKAATAGCAWCTGTTTACTTCYCTTTCTTCCCACTCAAATGTTTGGCTGCTTAAAAATGTAAATAAAACTAAAACATATTAAAGTTCCAAGGAAGCTTTGGTGAAGGGCTTATCTTCTGACAATTTTTTAGTTTTCCTAGACACTGATTTGAGCAGCAAACAAAATTTCCTGGAATAGAGAAAATCTCTAAAAATCTTTGGGYATCTGCATGGCAAGAATGTTTCCAYCACAGACTCAGAGGACAGGAGTAAATACAATAACCAGATCACTGATTTTCTGGTTTTCCCCCAAAAATTGAGGCCTCTGTGACCTCAGGGTTTCCACAGAAGGAAATCAGTGAGGAGGCAATGGAGGAGAAAGTCTTCATATAGCAGGAAAGAATAAAAACTTAATCCGGGGATTACAGTAAAAAATTAGAAAAGTGGCATAACAGATTTCAGAAAACATTTGTGGACCTATGGAACACCCCCAAGGTGCAAATTGAATTCTTTGAGAGCTAAAAAATGAAGAGAGGAAAAGCAAATAAACCATTTGAAACAAAATCAGGGTAACAAATAATTTACACTAAKTAACAGCACTTCCCACATTTCCCCATGTTTACCTGCAATTATTTTTAAAAGGTATCAAAGCAGTAGAGATGCATTTAAATCCATTTTAATACAAGCAGAGCAAGGWTCCAGATCTTCTGAGAGMCTTTAAAAGAATCTCAAAACCAGAYATGTGTYATTACAAACACTGTGGTTTGTGTCACAGTAGCCACCACTGCTGCTAACAGTAAAAAAGGTTGTGGGGAGAGGGAATTTTGGTTTCCAGTGAAGTCAGTGGGAGTTTTCCAATCAGATAATTCCTAATTGAAAACCACCGGTTTTTAACAGGAACATTTTAAAGGAAGTTTTTTAAAAGTTGGCATGGGATTTCTATTGGGAGTAGAAAGAGGGAAAAAAGGAACCAAGGAGCAGTTTGGTGTCTGGAGCATTTCTCCAGCACGTGGTGGAGATCCCATCCAACATCCCTCTCCAGGCCAACCTGCAGCAATGTGACCACAGAGTTCCCATTTCTGTCTCAAGCACAGAGTATTTTGGTGTGTCTTCCTTCCGTTTCCAAGTTAAAAAAATCCAATAAAAAACTTTTATACTCTCTCTGTGACGTCCCTTTCCATCTGTTATGTTGGGKTTTTTTTAATCTCCCATGCAAATGRTCCTCCAGCCACTCCAGAATTACTCAGAAACCTCACTAATTAAAGGATGCAGCCTAAATAAAAAGAGAACATACTTTAGCTCTACATTATGAACACTTCAAGCCATTTCCACCAAAGATTGTCCATGTTTACTCAACTCAAGCTATTCATGAGCAGATATTTTACAAGAGAGAGGCAAAAGCATTATCCCTGAAAGGATTGCTTTGTAATATAGGATCTATGATAAGGTCTAAAGGAAGCTTTTCTGGATGTGTGCCATCACTTGATGTACAGGAAACCATTTTGTATGACACAAAGGATTAGGAAAAATAAGCTGCATGACATTTATTTTGTAATTTTAACATTAATATCTGTAGAAACATTTTATTGTCAGTACAAAAGTTAACAGATTTTAATACTTATTTTACCCAATTAAAAAAAAAAACCAAAAACATTTAAAAAAAAACAAAAACACACCACCACATAAAACAGTGTAATTTGCATTCATATTCCATGGCCGCTTCAATGTGTGTTCTGGAAGTAAAAATACAAGATTCTGTAAAAAAAAAAAAAAAAAAAAAAAAAGATCGGAAGAGAACACGTCTGAACTCCAGAAACGCTCATATCAAAAAAAAAAACATCTTTTTAAAAAAAAAAAAAAAATACAAACAACAGTGATATTCTAGCAGAGGCCAGTGCTATACCTACTGTTATGGAATGGTTCAGAAGGAAATACTGGAGTCAGCATGAATTAATCCCCTAAAAAGATGCTGATATTCCTATGGCAAGCTGTCATTATAAACAACTTCTCTCTTTTTAACTTAAGTTACAATAGAGGGATAGTCTTAAAGGCAAAAATCTCCAGGCCAAAAGGTCTGGAACCTATTATCCAACTGAGGCAAGAGAATTGCAGATAATTCAATGCATGTGCAGCTCAGGGTAGAAGCTCAGCTCCTTTTAGAGCAGCATGTTCTGCTGTGGTTATAGACAAACTCATGTCTTTCCTTACTTTAAGAACCTTCTTTAAAATGTTCTTTTAATTTTTTTTTTGTTTTGGAATGGAATGACTCTGCTTTTTGGCCATGGGAAATCTTGCTAAAGGGGTTAAATTGTTAAAGTGACAGGTATGGAGAATAAAAGACTTTCTTGTTAAAGGATTTGGTTTTGGTAAGAATAATCATCCRACACTGCAGTTTTTAAAACACAAATAAATCAAAAGTTTAATTCCCCCAAATTAGTTATATACTGTAAATATTTCTTCTCTTAAAGATCTGAAAACTAGTAAAGTCTGAGCAATATATCTACTAGTCCTCTGTGCTGCCTGCATAGAAATGCCATTTAAATTACAAAAACACAACAACCCTATAAACGATTAACTGTTTTGTACATTACCAATTAGTTAATAAATTAATGATATACCATTTTCCCTGAAAGCAAAGTATTTTCCACCTCTGGATGGTGAAAATTAAGAAATTCTGTGTAAGAACAGCATTTAGCAAATAGCTGTTAAAAAAGAGACTAATTTGCTAGGTGGATTGGGACATCCATTTTTTAAATCAATACAAAAAATAATTCATTGTAAATATATATAATATATATTTATACATATTTTTGAATATATTTACATACATCCAGCACCTATATACTGCATTTGTGCTCTGTAAGTGTGTGCCAACATATATTTTCTCCAAATATTACAAAATACACAAGAAAGGCAGAACCCAGAGTTTGCCTCAAGTCCAAYTGGTCCATTGTACAAACAAAGTCTGTTGCAGCTCACAGGAAGCCAGAAAACTGATAGCAATGGGTAGCTAGACACAGCTCATAAACATTCTTCTTTCTTGGGAACATTTAAAAGTTGCAAGTGAAGAGAATCTGTAAGTTCCGACCGCTTTCCTCCAAGATGGGCTTTTTTTTTTTCCCCCACCGTTTCTTCTTTTTACTTTTCCACATCTCCTATGTACAAGCAGAAACATTAAGGTCCTGGAGAAAAGCTTTTGCTTTGCATACTGTAGGTAGCTTGATGCTCTTGCCTCTCTGTTCCCCCATTTGGGTTTTTTTTTCATGTTTTCACGCTGCCGTTCATGTGCTGGTACTTGGGGAGACAAGGTTCRTAAGGCATCGGATCAGGAGAGAATACGGAGTCGTCCCCCGAGGAACACGAGCTCCTGGTGTCGGGGTAACTGGGGGAATACTGCTCCAGAGGTCCACTGAGGTCCAGATACTCCTGTGGAGGAATAAAATCCATTTTTAGACAATGAGCAGAGCTGACAGTAACACGTCACCGCCGCTCGGATTTTGGGAAGGAACGGCTCGGGAGTGACGCGCACTTCTGAAAACCAACTGCATTCAAAAGTGCCTCGTTGCCTAAATACCTCATAAAACAAGGAGCTCGGATAGAGAAAGAAAAACCAAGCCAATCACACGGTATTTTCTGAAGTCCAACATCACCAGCATTAGCTGTGTCAGTGGGRATAAACATGGCAACCACATCAAAAGAGGACTTTTCACTCGCAATGATAAAAATGAAACTTCATCCTAAATGGAACCATTTTTCTTTAGCACATGGTAGTGATTTGGAGAGGGAGCGACGCTTCCAACTTTGTATTCCTTTGGTCACTTTGAATATCTGTTTTATATTCTGTGATATTAAATTTGTGTTTCAACATGCAGTGGCATACGTGCAAAAAAGATCTGAAAGRAAAACAAAATCAAATTCACACGATTCGGGTTTTTTACACCACATATTTGTGTGCTGTGCGTCCCAGAGTAGCCACGACCAAAGCAGTCATTAAAAAAGGAAATATCATCTGCTGAATCCAAGTTTTGGGTTAAAGCTCTTTTGCTAGAAACAACAGTTTTGGCAAGAGAATAAAGTTCTTTTTCCCCTTSAAATGTTCCTTCTCTTTCAACTTCTAAAGGCAGCTGCATTCATTTAAACGCAATCTCTTCATTTGCTAAACCACAAGTTATGATCGTACTGACGAGACAAGTCTTCCACCTCAGTCAGTATTTTATGCTGCTGTGCTTAGGTTTGGGGTAATTTAGTTCTTTTGGCTAACATTTCTTTTTCAAGTCAGAGATTCCATCATTACCATCTTCTAGTTAAAAAAATGGTCACCATTTTAAAAGGAGGGTGTGGAATGCAAGTTTTGAAATGCTGGAAAACACAATAGCGAGCAAAAGAAGGGAGTTTGGAGCTATTGATTACTGATTACATGGACGCCCAGAGTTTTGAAAAATCCACAGGGGCAATCCTGATACATATTTATRGATTAGCAAATCAGTCCTGCACGAGCAGAAACAATCAGACATTTTCTAAACAGATAGAAGAGGAAAGGATCCCAGTATGTGAAGAAACAGGGTTTTCCCAGGGGCTACCAGACRTGGCTCATTGCATTAAATATAACTCAGAGATGAATTCAGTACTGAAGATAGGATTCTTATCYTCTCACTAACTTATTCCAGGCTAGTGGCCAGAGTCACATAAAGGGGTGTAAGAACCAAGGTTGGTTCCTGGTGTTGATGAAACAACACATCTGCTCGTGTGGCTCACAGAAATATGGGAATGAGAGTCTTTTGGGGGGGAAAAAAACAAGAAAATCCATTAAAAATGCAACAAGTGATGGTTCAATATGGAGAAGAGCAAGACATTACTATTTAAGCAGAAATCTTGACTTGCACAAATGCAGAAAGGATCATTGGCTGCCCCAGCAAACTGAGCTGTGGGGTAAACCAGGCTGACCCAGTGCCCAGTGTGATTCTGGGGGGAAAGGGAATGGGCCAGGGGGAAAGGACAATCAGAGACACTGTCACACTGAAGCCTGAAGGACCTGCACTTCAGGAAAACCACCCATATTACACAAAATCAGGGATCTCAAAAGCTGTGGAGGAGAACAGGACACGCTGGAGTTCTCAGGAGACACCGAGATGACTACGAGCGTTCGGGAACGCGAAACGCGCTGCGAAGACAAGCGGGATAATTTGCTTTCTGTGTCCAGGGTAAATAGGACAAAAGCAATATCTGAYGTTGAAAGATCAGAGATTAGGAAAACAAAGCAACAGGCTGTCAGGGGGCGATGCCGAAATGCAGCAGTGGAGATCTGTAAGGACAAGTTACATAAACATCTGTCAGGAATGACAAACGTATAGCGGGCCCTGCCACAGGCCCGTCACATGCACTGGACGCGTTCCTAACCATTTTCCAGCCGTTTTTCCTATGATTCCAGTCTAAAGTAATTTACATAACCCTAAAGGCCTTTTCAGGTTAACTTTGAGATCATTCCAGGTCTGTGAGCAGTACAGGATGGGGAAGGCACGACGCTTCAACACACGCACGAAAGAGAAAGCGATATCCCTTCCCAGGCTCGAATGGCAGCCCAGAACCTCCCTCTTGAATCTGCAAACACACATCCAGCCCAAGCCACCCCACGCTCTGCAGTGGCAGCCAGCCCACCTCTGACTGCTCTTGTGAAATCTTATATAAATCAGGCAGGGAAAGATGCAGGCAGATAAGGTGAAAATGGGAACAGGACACGGAGCCACATCCRTGACTCCATAGGGAAAGGATATTCCTGCCCCACCTCTGAGCCAGCCCAGGAGATGCCACTTTTTGGAGTAAGCCTTAAAAACGGAACCCAGATAAATTTATAGCTGCCACTGAAGCCAAAGAATCTTTTTCAACCAGACCTACTAACCAAACAATAATCATAAAAAATGCCATCTCTTTACTCAGGTTCTCCTGTATACAGGCTTTCCTAAATCTGCTGCACAATCCATTTTTAATTTCTCTGACAATTCAACAAAATTAGAACACAATGTTGGGGAGCCACACATTTATGAGCTCATAAAGTGAGTCAAATACCATTTTCTCCTACAAAGAAACAATGACAAATACAAAAATCTTGTTCTGAAATGGTCAAATCAAGTYGTTGCAACTTTCCTGTGTAACTGCTTTGTTATTTTTTTTTTTTGCTCCTGTTAAACATTCCATTTTTCAGAAGCAATAGGAGTTTGCAGAATGTTTCTGGGACACCAAGTGCCTTCTCTCATGAGGAATTTCCACCAAAAGAATCAACTTGTGACTTTCCTCAAAGGTGCATGTGGTTTAGCGATAAGAGGACTGATTCCTGTGTGAATACCCCTAATCAGCGTGTTCCTGGCTAAAACTAATAATATCTCAGACCTCTTCAAATAAAGCCTTTCTGCACTCACACAGCCCAACCTGACGCAGTGCTAGGCAGGACCTTTGGATAATTGGATGGCTGTTTGCACATCCCCCGTGGGCCCTCGCTCCCTCTGCAGAGAGCTATTTCACCGAACCTAATTCACTCTCACACAGCATCTGAAATCTGCCATTGACGATTTCTCCTCTTCTGACCTACATTATCGTGGCTGGGAATGAAACTGAGCTGGCAAATGAGAACCACCATGAGCTCCAGGACCCTCTTTCACGTGCAAGAACACAAACAACGTGCCACACGCAGCCCCTGGACGATGCTGTGCTGAAAATACCCAGAGATGCAGCGAGAAATAAACAAAAACTCCTCAAAGATGTGTTTCTTTTTGAGTTACATAATTCAAGGCATAATGGCAGGAGACTGAGGATTTCATAGGATGCAGTTCAGTTGCGTGTAACCTCAGAGGACAATGACAAACAGAACGAGAAGGGAACTCGAGCAGGATTTCATAATTGCAAAAATTCCATCCGTCTCCTGAACCGTTTGTCCCGACCAGCAGCTTCTGGGGAGGAACAATTTACCTACCTCATTAGTTGTGAGAGTGAGGATCCGATCCAAGTCCTCCACCAGCTGTTTGAAAGTGGGTCTGTGAGAAGGCACGGCATGCCAGCAATCTCTCATCATCATATAGCTGCAAGAAAAACGCAAATTGCTCGGTTTAATTAAAATCACGCGTCCTCCTCACAAAGCTCCTCGAGCACAGGCAGCACTGCCCTCCTCAAGAGAGCAGAGAGCACACAAACTCTGCTCAAGGACCACTAAACCCCAAACCTGGGCAACTCCCTGCCCTCTGAGGGGATTTCTACTCCTGCCTCTCCCTTGCTGAAATAAATCACCTTTTGTGGGCTCAATTCTGTGCCCTTCTCAGCAATTTCAAGGTATTAATTTACACATGTCAATATTTTTTGCATGTTGAGGATTGTGGCCTTTGAAGAAATTAAAATGGGGAAAAAATCAAATTAATTAGGGTCTATACTGAAATATCAGAGTTCACACTCCCCCCATCTCCAGGAGATAATGCTCTGCTAACACACAAGTTCCCAGATGTATTTTGATGTGTACAGAAGCAGCCTCATGTACCTTACGTTTGATTAGTGGTATGTGCACCATTTATGAATTGCCACATTAATAACATTGAAACCAAACAAATAGGGGTGTAAAAACACTGACAGAGCCTGGCTTGTGGTGATTTCTTCTTTCTGCAATAGGATCACAGCAGGGAGTGCAAAGCAGCTTCCTCTGCCAAACGTTTCCTGAAATCTTTCCCATACCTTTTCTCTACATATCTACACCCTCACAAATAGCCACAATTTTAGTCCAGCGCTTCTGAAAGGGTTTGATTCTCCATCAAAACCCTGAATTCAGTACTGAATTCAGAATTTCCAGCCCTGGCACAGCCAAGCAGGCTTCTTACAGTTCGTTGGTGCAGTTGGCAGGTTTATCCATCCGGTGCCCTTCTTTAAGCAGCTTAAAAAGTTCCTCCACGGGGATTCCTGGGTAGGGTGACCCTCCTAAGGTGAAGATCTCCCACATGAGCACACCAAATGACCAACTGCAAATCAAACAGAAAACTTGCATTAGCAGGCCTGCCTGGCTGCTGAAAACAGAGAATTCCAATCTTAAATGGTTAAACCAGCTTGTGTCCAGGTCTGTCTGCCTGGACAGGACAGGGATGTGGGATGGACAGCACACAGAATGGGGACTGAGCCCAGAATGTTCCCAAACCCTCTCTGGCTTTGTCTGGCATGCTCTGAGCACCCRGGGGCTACTGCCCAGCACTGCATCTTCACATTTTAATGACTTACAGAGCCCTCACAGCTCAGCTGGGGTGCAATTATGTGGCAGGATATTTTGGAAAAAGCAAGACTGCTCAAAACAAAAATATTTTGCATCACCCTGCCTTTTTTTTTTTTTTTTCCTTTTGTTGCTCACTTCTGCTAGGAAATGAAGGGGGATGATTTTAAGGCTGTTTTCCTGCCTCATCCTGTCTGGCTGGCAGCTCTGCCAGGTGAGCACCAGCACAGAGCCTGCAGCAGCTCCCCAGCTCCTCTGCAGCTCCCCCAGCCCTGCAACAAGGGATTTCAGTAAACTGTTTGCACACACAATAATATTATCTTTAGCCATCTTCAAAGCCACCATGGGGCCAAGAGCCTCCAAGTCCCAGCATTGAAATCCTCGTGCTCCCTGGCTGTGAGGAGCTCAGAYTGACTCTCAGCCCTGAGCCAGCCAAGTGGTTTACTTCACATTCACTTAAATATTTTGCCAAGATGTTATTTTAAAACACAAGTTTGATCCACCCTTAACCTGTGTGTATCGTTTCCTTTGTAAATGATGKAAAGATTGCAGGAAACGCCTCAGTAAATGGTTTTCTCAAGGAGAGAACAGCTTGGAAAGTGCACCCAGGTTAAAAAAAAAGAGGAGATTCTTTTTATTTTCTCCATCCTGCCCTTTTCCTTTTTAACCCTGCACTGACATGCATAACCTCTTGCACCTCTGCTGGGAAGCATCCAGCCCTTTACAGTTAACAGCTTCTCTTGGAGAAAGAAAAAACAGCCTGTTCATCTGCATTCCACAAGAAATACACTCTACTTACAGCACAGTGCACACAGGACTGTAATAGGAAGCAGAATAAACCCTGAGCATTGCATCAGCCAGAGGCTCTGTACACACATTAAAAGATTTTTGAAGTGTCAGAGTCCAATGATTTCCTATTGCAAGTGAAGTACTGCTGGGAAGCAACAATTCTTCTGAAAAATCAGAGAAAACTTTTCCAGCATGCCCAGCCTATGTTTTATTACACCGAATCTCAGCACAGATTTTTATAAGAAGTTTTCAGGAATTTTTTTCCTCTCTTTTTCTTCTTTCTTTTCTCTCCTTTTTTTTTAAAAATCTGAAGGAAGTCCAGAGTATGTCAAAAGGCAAGCAAATTAGATAGACTCTTTGTAGCTGCACATCCGTAAATAAGTTCAAGGGGGGAAACTTCCGCAGTGACAGAAGGAGTTCAGCATTTTCCACCTTTCATGTGCTTTGAAGCTGGGCAGATTAGTAACAGAGCACTGGTTAGCAGTCTACCATAAAATCCTCACTTTCTAAGGGCGAGCCCTGTTCCATCTATTAATAGGTGAAACAGAATGAAAAACTCTTAAAGGTAAAGCACAACAGCAAAACATGTTTGAAATACCCCAAACTTTAACAAACACAAAGCAAAACAAACCCCTCTCCTGCCCACCYCCAAAACCCCATTGAAATCAGCCACTTACACATCACTTTGATGTGTGTAAACTCTGTCAAACAGAGCTTCTGGAGCCATCCACTTTACTGGAAGCCGTCCCTGTGAGTTTGGAGGGGAAAGGAAGAGAAATTAAAATGGCAGCAGTTTACAGGAYGATTTCAGCATCATTTTTTTTTTCTTTTAAACATTGGTCAATACTCAGACAGCAGTCTGCTAATGGAAGCCACCTCATAATCTACCTTTAACGTTTTCAGTGAGAAAATAGTAAAATGGGCTGAAGTAGGGAGACAAGATAAGTTTAAAATCATTGACAGCTCCCAAAAGTTTCCCAGACTGCTTTAAAGGAGAATGATAGAATAAGCAGATCAAAACCRAAAGTATCATTGTGCTATGGCCCTTTAAAAACAAAAAAACCTCACAATTAATAAACTTCCAAAAAACAGGCTTGCCTGCAAAAATATATTCATCACTAAATGCAAGAATTTTGTTTTCCTGTCCCTTTTGCAGTGACCCAAAGCTCACAGTCAGAGCTGCCAGTGGCTTTGCACACAGAGCCCAGGAACTGCACTGAGTCTGATATGAGGAAGGTTCAATTCCCTCCAGTGCTGCTGTGCATGGTGCTTCTGGCTTTTGGAAGGAGGCAGAYATCACCATTAAAATGCCACAAATCRCTTGGTGATTTTCATAAATAAGCCACTTAACATGATTGTTAATGATAAGTCATATTTATACATATAAAATCTGTAGAACTCAAAGAGTTCTGCAGAGTTCCCACCAAAACCCAAGTGCAGCTGAGCAGGATCTTGAGATTTCCTGGTAAGGTGTAAGGGGTTCAAACCAGACATCAATGCTGTATCCAAAATGTTTTGTCTTCTTGGTTTGGTACAGGTTAAGCAGCAAAATTGACAGTGTGGGGAGTACAAATGAATTTTCTCAGTCTCTAGCCCCACTTTGAGATCACCAGCAGAACATGTCCCTAACAAGATGAGAACAGGCACAGGCAGAAGGCTGAACGTGACATCACCACACAAACAGGAWTTTTGTTGTGGTTATTGCTGGCATTGTTTGTACAGTGTTTTTCAAGATCCTGGGCTGGAAGCTAAACCAGCTGGAATCAACAGGAATATTTTCACTTATTTCAAGTGGCCGAGTCAGGGACACAATAAAAAAAAAAGTTCTTGCATTTAAGCATTTCTAATCCTACAATATGCAGCCTCTTTGCTTATCTGTTTAACTGTCACCATAAGAGGGGACAGARATGTTTATGTCCTTGATCCCTGCTTTTAGTCTGGGATGAAAAGTGAGGCTGCTGTACAAGAAACCCATTAAGTTTACAACCACAGCTCTGAAATAAATCACTGAAAGAAACACTTGTTGCCAGAGATCAGAAAACCATCCACTTACATTAGTAGTCTTTTTATAATAATCTATATTGTTGATGTCTCTGGCTAAACCAAAGTCTGCTATTTTCATGACRTTGTTTTCGGTTACCAAAACATTTCTTGCAGCCAAGTCTCGATGGATGCACTGKAAAAAAAAAARGRARRAAAAAAAAAAGAGCCCACTGAAATAAACTGCTGCAGAAGTGGAAGTGCTTCAACACCATAACTAAACCTCCTTTATAGATTTWAACCTAAAGGACAAGCCACAAAGGGAAAGCCACACATTTACTACAAAGCTGTGAATAAACATTTTCATTGTGTTGCTTCTCCTGAATTATATTGTCTCATTAAAATTAAAACCTGACAGCCAGTCTGGATCAGTGCAACCATTTTTAATGTTAAAGATATTAATAAAATTGTCTATTAGATGTCTAGGGTGTACAATCACTTCAACCATGAGACTATAAAAATGTAATTATGAAAAGGAAAAGAAAAAAGTCCAAAACAACCAGGGTTTGGCCATTTGTTTTAAGAAAGCTTTGATACTGAAACCACACATATCTCCTGAGAGATGTTTCCTTCATGTCAGCATTCTCCTGACACTGATGGGACTATGTGGCTGCTCTGGATATTCTTCTGTGCTCAAAAAGCCTTATCACCCTTGACATAAGGTGGCAATGGAGGTATGGTAAGAAATACTGTATTTGGAATCCCATCAGGAWATTTTATGTATTTTCAAGTTAGATTTTTTTTCTCCTCCTCAGTTTTGGATTACTCTCGATGTTGTATGTTTTATTATTTCAGAGCATGCACAGACACACTACAAAAAAAACCACCAACAGCCAGTTTCCTCCTTGCACTGCAACTTGCCCCAGCAACCTGCTGAAATCTCATCCCACAGGGGCAAAATGAACCTGGAAAGTTTCTGCTCCTCACTGGKGAATGCCAGGAAAAGCCTGCTCCTRCTTCAGTGCACAGGAGCAGACACCAGGCTGTGATTTCAGCATCCCATCAGGGCTCTAACTCAGCATCAGCAACACTGTGGGGACAGAAACGACACAGGCCAAGCTTCCTGCTTTTAAAAACTGCCCATCCAACTCTGGAACTTGGGATTCTGCTTCTAAGCACAGCTGCTTGTAAGGCATAATAWTAATTTATTATTATAAAACTTCTGGTAAGGCAAACAAACATCACCTTTACCATTATTTTCCTTTACTTAAGTCTAAGTGAGCCACTCACTGGATTGAGATAACAAGAACACTGCCCTTCCCATGGCTCAGGAAGGGAATGGATGGGAGCACCATGGGAAGAGCAGCTCTCACTGCCCCAGCTCAGTTAAAGGATCCCCTAAGGGGTGAAGCACAAACAGAAGTGTGGGATACATGGAGCAGCAGAATGCACAGCTCCACTCTGCTCTCCCTCTGCCTCACATTCTGTCCAGCTCAGCACAGCTCCAATCCAAGTTTTAGCAAACGAAAAAGGCTGCAGTGGCTCCTGGGAGTGTCCCACAGCAGCACTTGGGAGCTCCTCAGGAGCACACTCGCTCTCAAGATTGCCAATCAGAAAATTAATGTTTTCCTTTCATATCAGCTCTGTTTTCCTGGGACGTGGCTCCCAGCCAGGCAAGCATTTCATTCATCTCAGAGAGATCCTGAGGTGTGGCACCTAATCAATACCCCTGCTTTYCTCCATCACAAGAGCTGTGCCACACACATCACCCTGCCAACCCTGCTGCGCTAAGATTTACTGCTCCAAAAAAAAAAAAGAATAAAGGCAAAATTAAACCTGGATTCCCTCTCTCCTCCACCAGGGTAGAAAAAACAATAACAAAATCATGACTCCACGCAACAGGAATGGAGGGTTACACGCAGCCCTGGTCTTTGGTTGAAAACAGCTCCATACTTGGGAGTGGACAGAGTGGAAATCGGTACAAATCCCACTAACCCACTCCACACCCTACAGGAAATATTTATCATTGGTATCTGCTGCTCTGGTCCAGCCTTTGGGTCCAAACACCACCCAGGGCATCCAGGACTCCTCGTCCACTAAACCACAGTGTGTTTACAGAGTTAGGGCTATTTAAGGTTTTATAACTATAATTTAATCAGAATGCTGGTTAAAAAGAATTGTTTGAAGGCAGGTTTTAGAAGTCAGTGTCTTGGGACATGACAGGATAAATAAATTCTTTTAACAAGCTCACTCTCCTGAAAACACMAGTTTTAAGTAAAATGCATAATATAGGTGACTGATACACTCCATTTCTTTTTGCCTCTTCTGCCCACTATTTTTGCCATGGTGTTTTCTCAGCTCTGCCTGCTCTTATTCTGTAAATCCTTTCAGCCACTGAATTCATTTGTTTTCCATCACTATGTGAAAGGATTTGGTTGGTTTGACTGGAAACAGAAGGCAAACGGAGCTTGCTGCCTCATGGGTGGAGAAATGTGAAKTGTGTAATCAAGTGACCACCTGTGCTTATGGGCTCAAACTGCACWGTATTTACTTTAAATGACCCACTCTGGGCCTCCTTTTGGCAATWTTGCTAAACAAAGATGAAAAAGCTGAAATGCATGAATTTTCCCAGCGATCTGCAGGAGCGTGGACCATGCAACCTGTTTGACACAGCTCCTTCTCCTGGGAAATTCTTGAACATAAACAAGACAATCTAGAATAAATCTCACAGGGATTTTCTGACCTYGGCCTGGAGTGCTTTGTTCCTTTCCTCCTTTTGCACAYCACAAGATATTTAATTACTGAATATCCATCCTGGTTAGAGCTGTAGGAATTACTGTGTCAGATCAGACCACGATCACATYAGTGAGCAGAAGTTTAGASAAAGTGAGGAARTASARAAGGAATAAACATATTCTTGGGAAAAATACCGTCCTTGCTCTTGGTGATCAGGAATTGCCTTAYGCCTTACAACGTAGAAAGGTAAAACCTCTCCAGAAGGACTTTTAGAAACTCTGGGTTTATACYTTGGGAGYTTCCTGTTGCCCACATGAATATTTWATCAGATTTTGAATCCTGCTGAGCATCTGATGCAAATTATGGCCTCRGGRAMCAATGCAACARATTAATTTTGAGTGCAGYGAAGACAAAAATCAAACCGGGACAGTGCAGTATTTGCCAAGTTCCACCTACTTTTTGGGATGCCAGGTACTCCATGCCTCGTGCCAGCTGGTAGGTGCAGGACACCAGGTCCTTGAAGGTCATCTGCTCCTCGGGCACCCTGTTGATGTCGAAGGAGTACTCCATGCCCGGCGGGCGGCGGGCGCGCAAATACTCGCGCAGGTTCCCCTTGGAGGCGTACTCCACGATCACATAGAGAGGACCTGGGGGTGAACACAGGCAGGGTCAGCTCCCAGGGTAAAAGGGTTTGGATGGAAGAAAAGCTGTCTAAAAAATTAACTGAATCGGTAAAATGGGAAAGCAGTAAGCACCGCTTGAAAAAAAAAAAATAAATAAAAAGGTTTGGATATGGGGAAGTGACTGCCCAAAGCTCCACAGCAGGAGAGTGGCACAGCTACAATGAGTGGCTTAAAGTACCTAAAGCCTGCCCCAATTCCTTTCAGACCACGCCATGTACTAAAAAACAAACATTTTCAATCAAAAACCACTGTATCTCAAAACTAAGGGAAAGTGCTTCCTAAATTTTTTTTTTAAATTTCCAGAGTTTTACAGCACTCTGCATCACTTTATGCGACATAATTAGCTTTTCCAGGAGGAAAAGTGCTCGTTTCCAACTCGTGGGGTGCAAGTTCTCTGAAAGCAGGGCTGACAATTCAGAACAGCAGACRTGGTAAAGGCCCTGCAAAAGGTCATTTGTTCCTTACAGCAAGGGATTAGAGAGCTCTCATATGATACAGGGCCCTTTCTCATATTGAGGCTGCAACTATAATGAGAAACAGAAGTTAAAATATTGCTGTTAAGCTAGAGAAATACCTAAAAATCCTATCACGGCATGACTGCTTCCTTAAAACCTCTTGAAAAATTATGATTAATGAGACTTTCACGGACCTGTTGGAAAGCCCTGGTTTACTTTCTTTTCTCTACTCACCATCCTGGGTACAGGCTCCAAGAAGATTGATGATGTTTTTATGCTTCCCAATCATCTTCATCATCTCCATCTCTGACACCAGGTCAGACAGATCTTTTTCTGTGGCATCATCTGCAGAAAACACAGGTTCAGTTTGTATTTTTTTATTGTGCCACCCTGAGCTCCAGTAAGGTTTAAGTTGTATGACTCAAAATGCAGAATATGGGATTTTTCAGTTTGCACAGCTCATAATTTATTATGTCTTAACAAAAAACATTTTCAGCCTCCTTGTGGACTGAAACTCCACATAACACCGAACTCCTCAGTGTTACATGTGAAGAGGCAGTACAGCAATATCAGACATAAAAAGCTGTCCTTACCTATCAAACCTCCAATAGCTTTCCTGCAAACTAACCTTACAATAAAAGCAAAATAAACAGGCACCAAGCACCTGGACTGAACAGGTTCAGATCTACACAAGGATAGCCTCTGACAYGAAATAAACCAAAAGCAGAGAGACCCACACGATGCTCATACATCTCCTGGCTCCAAATATGCTGAAGATAAACAGGCTGTCCAGGGTGCAGATTTACACCCCAGCCTGCTGAAGGCTCAGGTCAGCTATGTGCTCTCTGACCCCMMCACAAYRACAACAGAGCTCAGACRSCAMAAAAGAAATTTCTGYRGATCAGAACTGTCATATTGCCCCTKCTGATCCCCAAYCAMMCAATTTTCCTACCTTTCAACATCTTCACTGCCACGGTCACTGCTTCCTTGGGCCTGTCCTTGTCAATGCCCACKGCTTCAGCCATGACCACCTGGCCAAAGCAGCCTTCACCCAGGGGTTTGCCCAGAGTCAGCCTGGAGGTGCAAACAGCACATTAACACACAGCATCTGCTGCAGGGATGCAGYCAGGGAAAGCCCAGGGATAAACAGAAAAAAAAAAAACCCTTCCAACACCTGCTGTGGCACCAGGGGCTCATCACACGGAGCCAATAAAGCCCCGGTGTGTGATGGTTTCCCCAAGCCAGAGCGTGTTTTCTCAAAGATGGTGGAGAGAGAATCTCAGAAAGGCACGTCAGGCACTGAACCCAGCTTTTGAGCTCCCTCAAGGCTTTGGGGACACACAGTGTGGAGGRACAGAGCTCTCCAGGAGCATCAGACCTTGGCTGGAATTTGGGAGCCAGCTTCTCCTGTCACTCTAACGTGGCTGCTCATCTTCATTTGGACACAATGCAAGGAGAGGAAAGGAAAATTCAGCCACACAGAGTCCAGCACAGTTGCTGGATTGCAGCATCTCTGCAGCCACAAGAGCCTTGGCTGAGGGGACCAGAAGGTGCCTCCTGTCCCCAGCATCTGGGCTGTGCTCAGAGAGGGGAAGCAGATATTGGGGCCAAAAAACTCAGCTGTAATCAGAGAGGGAAAGCAGATATTGGGGCCAAAAAACTCAGCTGTAATCACAGCACCAACACCAAACCCTCCTAAAGGGAGCAGCCACTCAGTGGGCTCTGCAGAATGCATCCTGTGGAGCATCTTCCTGGCTGCAAAACCTGCTCAGGTTAACAGAGAGACACAGAGATGTCCATCTCAGCTCTGTGAGGAGAGAGATGAAATTAAAATGAARCTTCAAAGCCTCTGGGCAAAATCTTTTTGGTTCCCAAAGTCTGGCTTAGGGGCTCCTTTAATTGTAGAGAATACCACATAACATCCAGCAGCAGGAGGTGACAGGAATCAGGAAAGGTGATGCTGATAATGTTATCCCATATAGGGGGCATTTTCAGGTAAGCATTTTCATTAATGAACTCTTAAGGACCTGACTTTCCATGGTCAGCAGGAGGATTTCACAGATATCAGAGATGCAGGGACTCATTTGTGAAAGCATCAACATCCATCTTCCACCATGAAGGACAGGGAGAGGCTGTCACACCATCAGCAGAAGTGTTAGACTGGGAAAAAGTGATCTGAAACCCCCCTCATCTGCTAGGACAGAGGACAGCAAGAGGGCAGCCAGCTCCCCCTGCCACATGTGRGCTCTGACTTGGTGAGAACTCCTCGAGCTGTTTGGGATTGGTTTCTAAAGCAAATGCTAGTTTAAAAAGGTGCAAAGACTGAAGGGCAGCATATGCTAGGCTGAGGTCATCCTGCGCTTTCTCCAGAGCTCAAACTGAATTTAGGGTCTTGGCAGAGAACAAACATTTGCATTGGAAACTGGTTA
This sequence comes from Malurus melanocephalus, assembly GCF_030028575.1. Lineage (NCBI taxonomy): Eukaryota > Metazoa > Chordata > Aves > Passeriformes > Maluridae > Malurus > Malurus melanocephalus. The sequence continues at coordinate 485,024 of NW_026623726.1, read as the reverse complement.
ATTTATGTGCTATTGCCCTGCTAGGACCAAAGGAACAAACCCCTCATTGTGTGCCTGCTGCCCCCCAGCCCCATAAACTGCCTCTAAAAAGCCTCCTTTCATTGCAGATCTGCTCCACCTACATTTGTGCYGAACACTGGGTTTAAATGTTTAGCAACTCTAAAATTTTCCGCATTTGGTGAATCCCCCCAGGGCAGAGGCTGACAGGAGCACACACACACAGGCCCCCACTGTTGACCAGAATGCTGCAGGTGGCAATTACAGCCTTTCACTCYGGTTTTCAGCTAAATCAATAAAATAATTTCCAGAACAGTTGTCACAAGGTTCAAAATCACACTTCTACTCAAAAGTTAGAACCCTGAACTTCCAAAGAGAAATGTCCATGATAAAACCTGTTATTTTCTCAAAGACACCTGAAGACTTCTCAAAGTTATCATTAACTCCAATAAATAATCATGGTTCTATCTGTGTTACCTTCCCTCCCTTTTTCATGTCTTTTTTATATTCAGAAATATGGCTACAGTTTTAATTAGATTATTCAAAAGCTCATTCATGTTTGCCAACAGACTTTGAAGAGAATATTATGCAGCCACATGAATTTGAATATATCCAAATTCAGCATGCTCTGCTTGAAACTTAATATTTCCAAGCCATAGAAGTTGCACATACATGCACACAACATGCAAAATGTTCCCTTAAATTAAAAATAATCATATCCATTAATACATGTTAATAYAAAATCAACACCAAGTCCTAACCAGGGAACAGGCAAAAAGAAAAAAAACTGTCTAATAGCATAATCTAGACTTTTTTCTGTATTCTACATGACATGGGATTACCTGCTTTTTAAATATTAACCAATTAAGTAGAACACTAAGAAACATGGTTTAATGTTCAGAGGTATYGCTTGGGGAAATCTCAACTGCCCTTCAATGCTTGTATGTGAATACTTTTCCCAGTCTAGATCATACCCAATTTTCCTAAATCTTCTCTTAACAGAGGAGCTACATTTGAGTAGAATATCTGAAAACCTGCAAGAAATCTGAAAATATAATCAGAACAACAGGGAGAAAAATTTAGTTCCTATTTAACCAAGGTAACTGAGATTTTTCTTTAAACCAGAGAAACCCTGGGAGAAATTGGGAAAGATGCAGCCTCCTCCTAACTGTGTCAGGTTATCCAGACATGCAGGAGCGGGGTCAGAGGAAGCAGGCACGTACTTATCCCTTGGGAATTCCCATTTGGGGTCCTCTGGCAGCTCATACTCTGACACTCCTGCCAGCATGGGGGCATCAGCAGTGGAGGAGAGGCGGGTGGTGATCCTCACCAGGGGCGTGTTGGAGTTCATGGACGAGCTCGAGTCGGCCGACACCTGCAGTTGCAATGCAAGATGCAACAAGGAGAAAGAAGATGGAGATGTAATCTTGGCCCAAAAATCTGGAAACCAGCAGTACCTGAGAGCAAGCCAGCTCAGAACTGTGGTATGAGGAAGTGGTTGAAACTCCAATCGAGATTCTGGTGCTCTGCTCTCACATTTAGCCCCCCTGAAATACTGACTCTAAGTCTGGCCCACAGCTCAAAAACMACCTAAGTTTTAAATGCACTCCCTCAAAAGGTATTTTTATTTATCACATTCAGATTTTTTTTTTAATCAACTGTCAGTATTTACATCGCTACCCTCAGACATCAAGTGGGTATCTTACACCAGGGGCAGAGGTGATCAGTACATTCTCTTCTTCCACTCCCAGGTCTCTTCCCAAACCAGCACACAGCCAGGAGGGCTCCATCTCTTCTCCCAAAGAAAAGGCAATAGCACAAGGGRMAAWGGCCTCCAGGGGAGGTYTGGATTGGATATCAGGAACAGCTCCTTCAGKGGATGGACTGCCAGGCATTGGGACATGGTTTAGTGGTGGCMTTGGCAGGATTTCCATTTGGACTCTATGATCTCACAGGTCTTTTCCAACCTATATGATTCTATCATTCTCTATTTTCCAAGCACCCAATATTGAAAGCATCAAAAAGCTATCACACTCCTTTAGTTTTCAATTAACTACATTCTTTGCTAAAGACTCTACAGGAAATGTGGGGAAGAGCTCCTAAAAATAACTCAGTTTYGAAACGCTGGAGTGTGATTTCTCATCAGCCCCAATCTTTTCCTCAAGAGTATCAAAGATACTCATTGATAAATGTTTTGGAAAAAGGAAACAGCTGTTCCATCCATGTAAAAAAACTTTTTTGGGTGTCAATCTTCTGAAAGGCTCTTCCCTCAAGCCTGATATCTGCTGACCTCAGAGTTTCAAGTGACTTCTGACACAAAATTTAAATGCTTGTATTGCCAGTCTTCCCCTCCACAGTGTGAATCCTCCCCTCTCTTCAGACAAAGCCCAAATCCAATGGCCAAGCTGGGCTGAAGGATGCTCCACAGAAYCATCCTCACACCAGGAGGAGCAGGAGGCTCCTCTTGGACCCAGCTGGAGCACCAGAGTACCTACATCCTCATCACCTGGATGAGGATCAACTTTCACACCAGGTTTGCTTATGTAAAATGTCACCAGGCTGCAGATCTTAAAACTCGATTAGAAAAGGCATCTTTGCAATACCAGCGATCAACAGTGGAAAGAKGTTTCATGGGGAAAGGATTGCTATAAAAAAATTCATCTTTGTAACCAGATCTGCAGCTGACAGACCTTTCCTGGTATCAGAAACAGCTCCTGCATGCAAGATGTGGTGTCCATGGAATGAGAGAGTAAAGCTGCACAAACACAAGGCCACCATTCAAAAAAGAAAGGTGGGCAGCTTCCCCCTCATTCATCCCACCATCACAATGTTARTATTTACTTTCAGCAAATGTAAGTACCTGGCACGTTCCTCTAGGAAAATAAATCCAGTGGCCACTTGGGATACAGAGGAGTACTATGAGTACAGTAGAGAACAGTGGAGCTGTAAATAAATCAGTGAATGAGCACAGAATTCAGTCCTGAGTGAGGGATGCTGCCACGCCCAGCCTGCAGAGGGGAGCTCACTGCTGGACCCCAGCGCAGGAGAACCAGGGCTCAAATCTGATCTGATGATTTTTTTTTCTCATTTTCATTATTTCATTACAGTTTGAAAGCAATTCTTCATGAAATGAATCAGCTCAAAGGAATGTGCAAATTTCCAATAGAGCAGCTCCTCTGCCCCAAGCCCTATTTTCCTGAATCCCATTTTTCTGTTATTTCTGGCTTCCATTTTTTCATCTCTCACCACAAACCTATCCATACTCTATGACCACTTCCCCCGTATTTCCAAAATCCACTTAYTATTCTCCAGTCATTCCACCAAGARCTTTATTTCAAGTCTTGATTCTTACATTCTTTATTAATTAACATTGCTTTTACTTTCATGCCTGTCTTTACCATTAAAGCCACTGTTTCCAAGGGATATCACAGAAGTGAAGCTACAAAATTTATCTAATGTATCAGAAAAGGTCCAAAATGCTCTGGGATCTCTCTTTTTTTTTTTTTTTCTCATGAATACAATTATTGTATTGGATACTGCTTGGATTGCTTCCAGAGTTCCATCTTTTCACTATTTTTCACACTCACCTTAGCATGGTTAAAGCCCATAAATGTAAACTTGCAATAAACTGAAATACTCTGCTGATGCATTTTAAACACAGAGGTTAAATAGCAATAATGTATAGAAAAAAAATCAGATTAAAGGCTCTGCCAGTTTCCCTTTTAACACCACTGCACATGTTTGCTTCACAGAAGAACAGTGTGATGGGCCAGAGCTGCTGGAGGTAACCAAAGTGCATTAACGTGGATAGGAATGATGAGAAATCCAGAGGAGAACTACTCCGTGTCTGGGAGAAGACAAATGGACTGTACTCCCAGGGAATATTCTCCTGATGGATTAACTGGAGCAGTACAAGGAGTTACAGGAGCTCAAGGGCTATAAAAACCTGCTCCAGAAAAGATGAAGCCAACCCAGCCTGGCCTGTGGCTGGGGGAGATTTTCTGTTTGAAAATGGCCTTTCCCCTTTCCTGCAATAATAAAGAATTAACCTTTGATCTCCTCCCTCAAGCACCTTTTTTTCACTGCCTTAGAGCTCAGTATGAAAAAGTGAGGAAAATCCTACCTATTCCAAGGTCAGCAGACACAGCTTTAATCTACATTTGAGCACACAAAATGCCTTTTTCCAGCAGCCACTGCTCTGCTCTCCATCCCTCACCTGGTGCAGGTGAATGTGACACCTCAGGGATCACTCAGGGTGGGGACACCCGTTTTAAGTGATGACACTGCTCTAGGGAGGTGTTTTGAGTGCTTAATTAAGGAAAGAAAGGCAAAAGTCAGCTTGAAGGGAGCAGAGCACTGAAAGGGCCATTATGGCACGTGTTAACCTCAACAGGAAGRCAGAGCTCTGCCAGAAAACATTCCCTGTGTGCTTTCTTTGTGCTTTCAGAGGGGAGAACAGACCAGGTCAGACCTCCAGCTCCATATCTGCTCTGGAGAGGGGGGAAAAAAAGCCCTCTGTACCCATCACCCCACGATTCCACCCCCATTTAAACTCCATCTCCTCCCTCTGGCCAAGGCACTGGGTTTAATCAGCCCTCAGTTAATGCCTTACAAGCATTTCTAAGCAGCAGAGCATTTAAAACAAACAAATCTTYGCTGGAATCTTGAAATGCCATGTGGCAAACTCAGCTGCTAGAGCAGTGTGTAATTGTCTGTAATTGATTATGAAGGGTGTTTTCCTGCACTGATAATTCATCCCATGTCCTGGAGCCCAGATCTGTCAGTTCTGGCACTCATGCCGGGACATTTTAGCAGTGATTTCCTAWAACTGTCAGCCTTTCTGAAGGCTCTGCTGTAAAAAGTTAATTTGAAGTCAATATGCATATATGGATGTTATAATTAATTTATAATTATAATATATAGTATTATAATTGGTAAATAATGCTGTCAGCTGCTGGTAGGAACAGCCCTTCAGAGTGACCAGACCCAGGAAAATGTAAAGTTAAATTCACCACACAAAACTGAGTAATCCTAATGCTAATACTGACATTTAAAACATTTGCACCACCCCTCCATGAAAAGCACTCATTTGGAAACACTCACAAAATAAGTACTAATAGACAATCCAGTAAGACTAATAGACACATCCAATAAGTACTAATAGACAAGATGGTGGTTTCCATATAGAGAAATCCAAGGATAAAAGAATAATAAAATAAATAGTTAGGGTARATTCCATTCAACAATATCCTAGTGACAGCTGTGTGTTAATCTTTGTATTTCRCAGTCTATTCCTCTTAAAAAATGATCATTTTACTGTTTAATATTATATGAAATACTACATTACTTTCCTTTTTCCTGATCACTTTTCTTTTTTTCACATTCCAGCTGCCATCATCATTTTGAATTATTGAACTACCACTTTGAACTATTCTGCTGGGTGAGCTCAAGCCTTACTTTAAACCAGTCTTTGTTCATCACAAATACACTCATGATTTGTATTTATGAAGGAGCAGAGTCAACAACAGCAATAGAACATGAATTAACTGGAATGTATTTTAAATACTAAGCATAAATAGGGAGCAGTGATTGTTTTAAGACACAGACACACCCAAGTTGAGGGGGTCCAAGTTTACAGATTAACTGTGACAGCCCTGATGAAACACTCGAGTGATGACAAACACTTGTGCTTGACTTTGAGCAAGTCACAAGAGATGGCACTGCCTTTTTATCTGTTTCAATATATTTATTTGTTAAAATAAAGCTTCTACAAAAATAGATGTACATTCTATTGAAGGCTACTCTTCACCTTTTGGTTCAGTGGCTCTGCCACTTAAAGCCTGTCCTACAAATCAGCTGGTGAGGCTCAACCCTACAGATGTTTCACCCCTTCCCTCCTGGTACCTTCATACAGGTAACACTTGGACTGCTTTGATGGAAAGAGGAGCTGCCTGCTGGATTTCCCTGGAAAAAAAACCTGAAAACTGAGTACCAGATCCTGGTGAGGCTGAGGATTGTAGGGGATGGGAACTGGTAACTCCTGACTGCACCATGACCCTTCATACAAATGTGAAAGGAACTGTATTTTGACAGGAAAGAAACTGCTGCATGTGGGGAATGATAAAATCCTGCAGCAGCTCAGGCTGAGCAGTGCAGGAGAATCCAAACCAAACYATATGTTACCCAGCAAGAATCTTCTCCTGCTCAGACAAGATGGCATCAGAGCCAGGCCAACGTCTCTGTGTGAACCAGGATTGTTTCCCAACCCAGATCCTCAGGGACCCTGACCCAACAGCAGCGAGCTTTGAAAACAATATCACCAATTTCCCAATCTGTGGCCTCATTKCTCTGGARTTCYAACCAATCCCATCACCCAGCCCTGRATCTCTGCCCCATTCTCACATCTACCTGCCAGAGAATCTTCCCTGCTCGTCCTCACTCATCTTCCCACACAGCACTAAGGCAGAACTTTCTGTGATCCACAGTAAAATAAAGGTTCTGCCACAAAACCCCACTAAGTTTAAACATAATCCTCTGAAATGCAAATAAACTGAGGCAAAGTAAGCTTGGTGGCACAATAAAACAGGGCTGAATGATCCAGAAACACACACCCATTAAATAAAACATCTGGATTATTTTTCAATTCTTCACTAGGGACAACAGCCCTGAAATCCAAGCTTTAAAAAGATGCAAAACTAAAGAGCTGCTGCAGTCTCAGGACCAGGGAGATGGTCACTGAAAAAATCAAAGAATCTTCACTGATGACAAGCAATCCTTCAGGGACTGCTTGCCTCATCCTGCCTCTGCAAGGTGACCAGTGAAATCATCAGCCAGAAATACAGATTTCAGGCAGTGCTTACAATGGTTACATTTGCTTCCATGCAGATACAAAAGCAGAGAGCCCTTCAATGAGCCACTCCTGCTAATGAAACAGTAATGAAAACAACTGGGAGTGGTGGGATTTTTGCTATAGCATCTCCACTTTTAAATATAATTTTTTTAAAAAAAAAAAGTTATTCCCACTTTTCAAAGCAAAATGCCATTTTGGCCAAAAAAAAAAAAGATTAAAAAAAACCTGAAACAAACTGATAAAACCCAACGTGACCAACATGCTGTAATTCAGTCTTTTTCCTCTGTGAAAACAATAGCTTTGGAGAAGGTCCATATTGCATCATTTAATGATAAATAGCTAAACTGAAGGCAGTGGTTGGCACTGCTGTCACACGCCATGAAATGAAACTCTTCTCCCTGAGGAACCATTTCCAGCTGACACAACTGAGCTCACACCAAACCCTAGGTGTCTTTTATGCCATCAGCTTATCTGAGTCATTATGATGCTTTTMTATAAAGGCAGAAATATAATAAATGTCTCCTATCGATGGAGTTGATTGGTATCTCTCTCTTGCTAAGCTCACAACATCTGAAAAGCCATCTTTGTCCAGAAAAAGACACAGATTCCTAGCAGAGATGTGTGAATTGAGCTGAGGGCTTCTCATCATCCTTCTGACACACCCAGAGTGAAAAGCCTGTCTTTGTCCCAGTCACATTCAAGCAAATGAGTAAAATCATAAAATTACAAAAAAAAAAAACCAAAAAAANGTTTTTCTCATAGACAAACCAAATATTTTTCAGATTGACAAGTTGCCCACCTCAAGATTCTGTAAAATCCAGATTTAGAGGAAGATGGCTAAAGCATTCCTACTCCTTGATATTTTTAACCAAGGAAATTCAGGAAACCATGAAACAAGGGTCCAGGAAAAAAGCAATGCTGTTCAAAATCTCCCACTGTGTGTGCCCGTGCATCTCATTTTAACACTTACCCACACTGAAGAACCATTTTTAAGGCACATGTATTACTCTGACAGTGACAATATTCTGGACAGGCTGTGAAAACAAATCTGCAGAAACCCTGCACCACTTTACTCATGGCGCAGATGGACACAAAGTGAACCCTCACATCCCAATCCCCCAACCAGAGGCTGGATCCAAACCCCCTAGACAGCATTTTTGGGACGCTGAGGCGAAGCACAGCCTCAGATCCCAAAGCTCTCCCATCCTGCAGGTTGAAACCTGGAGCTGGACTTGGTGGGTGCTCTTTCTTACTKCAAGAAAATCAAAACCTATTAAACTCCAGCTTCTAAAAATACCCCAAGTCTTTCAGGGGAGGACAGTATGTGGGAATGGAGGCTGKTTTGGCATGTGGTGGCCTGTGATAAAGCCAAAGTCCTGTTACTTGTCCAGCTGGTTTGTTGCTCGTGGCATTGCCCTCTCCAGAAATRCTCACTGCCAGCCACAAACAATTGCAAAATATATTTCATGTGATGCTGTTGTGTGCATTTTAAATCTGGCACTTGCTTTGTTCCTTGCTCAAAAGCATCATTATCTTAATCAAGCTGTCCAAGATCTGATATAGTGTCTCCCCTATTTTTACTTTATTGCAGACTTTCTTCTATTTCGGGGTGTTCTCTGGATGCCTGGCTATGAAACTCCCTCCCCTCGGTCTTCAAAATTCTTCYTGAAAAATACCTCYCTGTATCTGGTACCTAGTTACCACAATAATAATCACCTTAGAAACACCATAAATATACAATTAAATAGGATTCTGTTCCAAAGGCCGTTAAGCCAGTAACATTTTTTCCATTGACTCCAACAAGCCATGGGATCAGGCCCCAAAATACTTGAAATAATTTTTTTCCATCTCCAGGCTGCTAATACAGAACATATTTCACTTTTTAGATTTTTCCCTGACCCTGATTTCTTTGAGAAACACATCTCTGTGTTCAGATGAGATGAGACACACCCCCACCAGACTCAACCCCAAAACAACTCCCCACCACAATCTGCTGTCATTCATTTATCCCTCCCCTTTTTCCAAATCTCAACAGAARGACGTGCTGGCTTAGTCGTTTTGGGTCCCAAAAAAGTTTTCTGCAACTCTTTATCTACTTTCTGTTACCTGTCTGCGCAGGGGGATTCGCTTGGTCAGCTTGTGGACGGCGGGCTGGCTGCTGAAATCCGGCTTCTTGGTGGTGCTCTTCATGCGGCACACGATGACTGTCACCACCATGCACACAATCAGGAACACCCCCACGCAGTAAATTGCTATCTCCACGTAGTCTGGGGACGTTGGGAATTCCTTTTCTTTCTCGGGAGCTGGATGGGAAGGTTTCAGGAGGGAACAATCAAACCACAGGGTTAGCACACAGAAGGGGTGTCATTCGGTGCAGCGCTTGGTCATGGTAAAATGGAATCAATTCTTGTGTGGTATTCAAATATTGGGAATGTTTTGGCCATCTTGCAATCTGAGAGGAATTCCTCTTTCTACATCACTGCTTTGACTTCTCAGTTTGCCACTCTGAGCTTGTGCATCTATGTAAATATGTATATCTACATATATGAACATGTGTGTCTGCCTAGATAGGTATACACATATACATCAAAACACTGCACAATCAAGGATAAKTTTAGGGGGAAGAAAAAATGGTTCAAACCAGGCTTGAGTTCATTTTGTTACGTGAGTCAAACCTTAAAAGCACTGCAATTCTTGTGRACCACACAAAAATATATCTGAAGATAAAACAGTGAATTAGCTAGCCTAAAAAAAAAAAAAGTGCCTAAATTTGCAAATAAATATTTGGGCTTGAATCTGCCTGTTTATTCAAAATTTTCAGTAGGATCTCAAAATACAGAGGGGAAGGGAAGATGAATCAGTYCCCCTTCATGACTATAAACTCAGCTTAGGGGTTTCAAAAGGGTTTCAAGGACTTGGCTGTCCAACTGCTCRACCAGCTGTGCCCCATGCTGGGTGCCCAACTCCCCTGAGGTCCTTYGAGGAGCCCAGAGCTGGATTAAAGAGCATAATTGAAGTGAAAAGCCAATTGCCAGCAGCACGTTAATTAACGAGCCCTCTTCTGYGAGGACTGCACCTCTCACGTAACCCCATCAGTGGTTACTGGTGTATGAGATTAGATTTGGGTGGGAGTGGCTCTACAGAGCTGTTACTGTGACTGAAACCATTTTGAAGCTCTCCTCAAGACAGTTAAACGTGCAAACCCTGTCCCTAATCCTTATCTGGGATTCAACCCCGGATGAACAGCATTCCACAGCAATCAGCGGTCACTCCGCAAGCAATGCACGTTTCAAGCTGAAATTTTTTGTGTGCCTTTCCAGGCTTACAAAAACATTTTGTTCAAGAAATTGGTTAAAAAAAAAAAATTAAAAATGCTGTTCAAGCACTTGCAAAATGCAAACACTGCCAGCAGAAGCAAGCTCTAGACAAGCACTGCTCTGCCTGCTGGGGKACACCTCGCAGGCTCGGGGTGCAATTCAGAGTGAGATGGAATAAAGCTGCCTTGSTCATTATATTTTAATAAAGGGCAAGAAATTATCTACAGAGAATGGGAGCATTTAACTCCCACCCTGTGAGCCTCAGCAATATGCACATGCAGGTTCTGTACCTCTGCCTTAGGATTAACAATTAATAAATGTTAAGCACAAGATGACCCAGCAAACCTCAGGTGGGTTCATGGTTTTTTTTAAAGGAACTCCTGAGACAGCTGCCAACAGTTATAAATGAGAAAATTTGACTAATGTCAAAACCAACTACGGTTACATCTTCTAACAGCTGATAACAATTTTCAGGCAATAAAGCACATTGATGTTTGTTTCTTTTAAGGACAGAAACATCATCAAGCTCAGAACAGCAAGACATGCTTTGCAGTAAAAGCAAATGGCTACTTGTTTCCTTAGAGCATGCAATGTTTAAAGATGCACGGAGCCGATTCCCAAGATATGGAATGCACTGCTTCTGTACATGATCCTTTGGCATTGCAATTGGAATTTCCAGGAGAGATTTGCATGATAGGTAAAAGTCAATTTAAGTACACTGAATAACCTGAGCTCAGGTTATTTTAATGAACCAGTACATAACTGTGGCCAAATTAGTTCCAAACTTCATAACAAACTCAATTTCATCCTCTTGGAAAAATTTACAATGATTTATAGGCTGATTTTTCAGTTGTCTCACTGAAGTGCTAAGGAAATGCAGCTCCTTAGCATTTCTGATGATGCAAAAATATTTCARTTAAGTGCAACAGCCACACGCTCCCCTTCCATTTTTGTTGTTACTTTTAGATTTTTGGAGTCGCAAATATGTAATAGATCAATTCACTGAGTCAAGACAACTGCGTTTAAAAAACCAAAATCATTGTAAAAATATTATTTTTTTTTGAGACAGAAGCCGTGCTAATTCTGCAGCAATCAACAAGGGGAGGGGAGGGAAAAAAAAAGAGGAAAAACCACGGAAAGAGAGCAGTGTATACCTGGCAGAACTGTCAACCATGCAGTGTGAAAGGATATCCCAATAGAATTACCCGCCAAGCATGTATACTCCCCAGCATCCTCAAAAGTTACATTCCGTATATAGAGAACCTCAATTTCTTTGTCCGTGGTGTTAACACCGGCAGCCTAAAAAAAAAACAAGAGGGAAGCAAGAGAAAAAGCTAGACACTGAGAGGATTGCTGTGGATAGGGAGGTGGAGCCACAGGGCTTTGCACTTGGGAAAGGCAGAGGGGGAGAGATGCAAAGCTCCTTCCCCATCCACAATCCCTCGTCCAAAAGGCGTTTACCAACAGGTCCCAGCTCACCTCAGAAAGTAATCAACACCCTTCACCAGACCTAAACTCACCACCTAAACATGCATGCAATCAAAAGACATGGAAAAATTCACCCACAAAGATTTTTTTGTTTTCTCTCCTGATTTTTTTAACGAGAGAAAGTTGAAAGGAAAACAAAGAGAAAACGAAGTAGGACAGAATGTGGGATCCTTCACKTGTAGATGCCTGTTTCAGAGGAAAGAATTTATGTAAAAAGCATACCCTAAAATGATAAAAAAAGCTGTGAATTCTGCTGCAAAGACAACTTAGCAGCTTTCTTAAGCAGTGTATGATCCTTGCATCAGCCACTGCACTGCACTTTTGTGTAGTAACTACCATTGTACAGGGTTGCCAAATCTCAAATCTGGAAATATTTGGTGGCTTGCTTAAAAGCACAGTGGACAGTATCCCAACTCTTGCTCAAAAATCAGAGTTCTTGTTCAGTTGTGGCTCTCATAGGTGAGAGAAAAAAAGACTCCAAAGGTTTGAGAACAAGAGGTGGAAATAAACTGTATTTTTCTATGTTTTAAAGATTGGCGGGGAAAAGCCCTGCAAGTTTTGGGGGTATTTTTTCTGGTCATCTTCCAGATTTGCYGTCTTGACATTGTGCAACAAACCAAGCATCAATGATTGTCCAAACTCATGCAAATGGAGTAAATTTTAGCCCTGGAACTCCCCAACTCGCAAGATGGACATCAGGGCATCAGCATCAAGTGCTCTATGACAGAGATTTAGAGAAATTTAATGTTTGCTGCTTTTGATCTCTGTTCCATACGAAAATGTTCCTTTGAAGCAGATGAGGGAACAAATACCTTTTCATTGGACCATTCTGAGGCAAATTYAATTGTGAGCTGTAGTCACAGGATTGCCAGCCTTCATTGTTACTGCTGAGTAAAATCCAGTTAGTAAGGGGTGAGTAACACCTGGAAAAACCCTCCCACCTGCACAGTCACAGGTGAGGTGGGAAGTTAAAAGTGACTAAACTGACCTGACTTCTGCCTCAGTGGGTATTTATGTATTTATATATATTTACATAYATATAAATACACACTGTGAGGCTGTAATTACATTATTCAATGAGAACCCTCTGTGTGAACTGCAGAGTACTCAGAATTAATGACAGAACTGGACACGCAGACAYAAAGACACCAAAGAGAGAATAAAGATCAGCATCAGAAACAAGAGGCAGTGCTCCTGGCACACAGAGARTATTGTGGGAATTTTTCCATGGCTGCTGGTGCAACACCAGCTGCATCACCAAAAGGAGGATCACACAAATACCACCAAGGCCAGAGAGTATCCTACAAGCTGCCTGCAGTCTCCCAAAGCACCACTTTTTCCAGCTTGCTTTAAAAAACGTTGTTACCTTGAGCGCTTGGCAGAACAGAGAGCCAGGCAGACTGGTTGGCCTCCCCTATATAATTGGAGACCTTACAAATATATTCTCCAGCGTCCGCCTCTGTCACATTGTACAGTGTCAGCACTTCAGCATTGGAACTATTTATCCCCGAGTGCTAGAACAGACCAATAACACAGGAGAACAAGGTCACTGCTGCCCAGAACGAGCTGTCTACGGTCCCACCACCAACACGTCACCAGAATATTCCACATCAGCCTCGAAACATTCAAGGGTTTGGGGCTGGATTTTTTTTTTTTTTTAATTTTTCCTTTCTGTTGTCGTTGGGTTTTCTTACATCCAAAGCATCACAGGAGGAGGTAGAAAACAGCCAACATGGGGAGGAAAAAAACAATATCCAGGTAGGTACTGCATGGGACAATCAGGGACAGAGCTGGCTGTCYTGCCTGCCAGCACACTGAGATCTGGCAATGCCACCCAGCTCTGAAAAGTTTCATTTTCCGGGTCAGGCTTGCTCCAAATGCCTGCTGGCACCAATACATTGCTAAAATCCAGACAACTCTGCAGGCTCAGCATCCAGACAACCCAGTCCTCCAAAAAGCTTTTGGCAGCAGGTGCCACGTTACTTTGAAATCAAGAGGCTGAAGAAATATGTAAGAAATGGAATAGATAGTCCCAGGTATGTTTTGGATGCTTTCTACCCATACAAAAATGTTCATAATGCTCTTTAGGAAGATTTTCAATTTTTTCTCAGTWAGTCATGCCTGAAACATTCGGAGCTAGAGGACTTTTCATGGAAGCAAAAAAGGACAAAACAGTATCTATAGGCTGCACAATTAGCATTTAGACAAGTAAACGTTTATCTAACTCATCATTTCATTTGTAACACAAACATCTCCACTTTCAAAAGGCATTCAGAACTCAGAATCCTTGGATTTACACCAAACAAAAGAAGCTTAAAGAAGGCACMACCACTGCCGGCACCTGGAGAGCCTCACCTTTAAAACCTGCAGGTAGGGCAGCCCATCRGGCCCGTATTTGCTGCCATTCTTCTCCACGTGCTTTATCCACTGGATGTGAGGCTGGGCATCGCTGTAGACCTTGCAGACAAACTCGACATCCCCTCCAACCACGGCGGAGGCGTTGGCGGGGAGCCCCGCCTGGAGGATGGGGCGGTGCGGGGAGCGCTCTGCCGCGGGGACGGCACAGGAGAGAGGGAAACAGAGAAATAAAGATGCATAAATAAGCAGAGCTGCCAAGAAAACTRTAAGTGAACCCCAGCCAAAAAGAGCTGTAAGCCTGTTGGCTGACTCCTGCGAAATAACGCGGCAGCCAAAACGTGTAACAAAACCTGCAGTTCAGAGGAGATGGCTTGGGCACGACGTGATTTAAAGAATAGCCATTCTGGGGGAGGGGAGGAACCCTGCTTAAAYACCCATTTTCCATCCTTTAACTCAGCCCTAATTAAGTAAAATATCTGATTTTGGGTTTTTTTTAAGCTACTGTAATGAAGTTACCTCTGAGTTTGAAAACTAAACCTCCTCCAATTAAGAAGAATTTATCGATTAATTTTAAAAATGTGCTAAAGTAAACCAAAGGGAATTTCTCAAAAGCAGCAGGAGCATCAGTGCTGAAAAAGTCCATATGAAGGATGCACAAAGCAGGCAGCTCAGCTTCCTAAAACACCCTGATCAGTGCCACCAGCACCACTGRTACAGGGAAATAACAGAGATCTCTGGAAAACTGAAGTGTATTTAATGTGAGCCAATACAGCTTTTAATCTACACACTCACACAAGCATTTATCACACATTTTCAGTCAAGCTCTCATGGGGAGCAGCTGAGGGAATTGGGGTTTTTAGCCTGGAGAAAAAGAGGCTCAGGAGGGACCTTYTTGCTCTCCACAATTCCCTGACAGGAGGTTTGATCACAGTGGGAGTCAGGCTCTTCTCAGGTGACAAATGAAGGGACTAGAGGAAATGGCCTCAGGTTGTGCCTGGGCAGGTTTAGGTTGGATACCAAGGAAAATTACCTCACCAAAAGGGTTGTGCCAAGCATTGGAATGCCCAGGGATGGCATCCAAAAATAGTGTAGATGTGACACCTCAGGACATGGGTTAGTGGTGGCCTTAGCTGTGCTGAGTGAATGGTTGCACTCAATGATTTTAGAGGGCTTCTCCAACCTAAACAATTCCACAAATCAGAAATGAAATGCTCACAGCCCATCCCCAGCCTCAGCTCCCCGTTCTCCCCTGCTCCAGGAATTCTTTCAAAGATAAAGTGAAAAATAGCAGACCTAAATATTTATTTTTAGAGGCTATATACTGTAAAAGCACTGAGATTACGAGCCAAACCAGCTGAATTTCAAACCAAGCGTTCCTTCTTAAACATACTGGTCTCCAATAAATTGTTTCACAAGCAAACATTGTGAGTATAATAGCAAATAATGATGCCATTGAACAATGGGATCTTTTATACAGTCCAATATATTTGGCATGCAGCAAACATCTACTGGGAATTTATTCACTGAGRCTATGCTGGCAGCACACTACAAAGCAGCAGTCTTATTTTACTTGTGGCAAAAGTGCATTTGMGTTGCAGTTACTAAATTATTCCATGGCTATGTGTGTCATTTTCAAAGATCTTGGAACAGTTTCATATTTTTTAATTTTTAAATTGCAGTAGAACATATAAATTATTATTTTACAGTTCTGGAGAGAAGTTTTAGTTTCTCACCTCATACTAAATAAGCTCTAATTCCATCTCCCTCATTCCTTCATTTGGGTACAAAAACAGCAAGCAAAAAAATCTCTCTTTAATAGAAACCTTACACCATCTTCCAAAACTTATTACAGCTGCCTTCGGTATAAAATGAAACCTTAGAGAATGTTATTTAAAATGTTTTTTAGAAGTCAGTAGGCCTCATGTTTCATTTCTCCACATCAGGGTTTGATTTCCTTTGTGACCTTATTCTCTGCCCTTTAACAAACCAGAGAATGAGGCCTGAAACATCTTGGAAAAGTTCCTACTATGCCAGCACCAACACACGAAATGTGTTTAGTTTATCCCGATAGCCATCAATGATTTAATCTTTTATTGATGACTGTCAAGCATTTCCTCTACCAAAAAAAAAAGAGGAGGCAAAGCAAAGAGGTAAAAGTAGAGTTCTCACACTCTTGGTCCCCAATTTCATTTTAAAAAAATTAAAGTGTGTGCATGTGGATGGGTATGTATGTATGGCCACTTGTGAGATTTCTTGTCTAAAGCCAAATGTGTTACAAATAAAATTTGGTTGCCCTTCGCACCTGGATTAGTGGTCACCAACTCCTCCAGGAGAGGAGAGGATTCCTGTGCCACAGGAGAACAAAACCATCCCCACGCAAATCCAGCAAAGCTTCATGACAAACCTGGAGTCCAGAGAGCACAAGAAATGCAGCCAGGATTGGGGAAAACAACCACAAAGGAACTTCCACTAATTACCAATGAACACATTTAATTTTATACAGCGCTTTTCCTCGGAAATACTAATTTCAGGTCATTTTCCAAAGACATCCTGAAGTTACCCTATTTCCCTGCAAACCCACACACATCTAACAACTCTATAAAGCACAGGTACTGTCAAAGCCATGTCCATAAATCTCACTCACTATTCAGCATTTCAAATACAAGCTGTACATTTCTAAGAAGGTATCAACATTCAAACAACTAGCTGCACTAATAGTGGATGGAAACAGTGTGTTCTTTTTTTACTGAAGGAGTCAAAGTTGCCTTTAAAAAAAGCTTAAAGGTTGGTGAAACTAATTTTATCATTACCTAAYAATTATAACCAGGATCATCACTAAAATACAGTGACCATATGCATGCATCTCTATTGTTTAACTCAGCCAAACAATATTTCCATACAAAACAAGCTGGCAACAAATCTCATAGCTCTGTAGCCTTATTTTCAGTGTTTTTCACTACTAATATTGAAGAACCACCTTGAGAAATAAATCTTTGCTTCCTGAACACCAAAATTTCAGTGCCACAATCTCGCTGCTGACACAATTTGTTATAAAATCAAGTCAAAAAACTTGTAATAGAGAAAATAACCCCCAAAATGCCTCATGCTGGATCCCACCTTGAGAGACAGACAYCAGCTGGCAGTTGAGATACAAAACCAACCTCACCCCCATTTGAGGAATCAGTTATCTGCAAAAGACAGAGGGAAAATGACTGCTCACCTGAGGAACTGATAATATTCAAGGCCACAAGCTCCTAAATTTTACACCCCATAAAAGTGCCCAGGGTTTGAGCATTCCTGCTCACTTATCTGTAGACAAACAGCCTCACTATCTGCAGGGATGACTGACAAAGAGACCTTGCCCAAAAGGCTYAGAGGAAACTCTCATTTAGCCTGTTAATGTTACAACTTCAGAATGCCTCCCTGCAAGAGATAAAACTACAAAGAATTCAGGGAAGATGGAAAATTTCAAGTTCCAAAAATCCTGACCCAATGGAAGGAGCTCCCAGGAAGTTGCCAGCACTGCAGGACACCTGGAGATGGTGGGAGCCTGTTCTGCAACTGGAAATGACTACTGTAGACTGCACACTTGACAAGGAATCCTGAGAAGTGACTCTCTAAGAAATTTAAGCCCCTGAACAGGTGATTCATACAAAAGGGTGCTATCTTTCCCCCATCCTAGGCTTTATCTCTCCTATTATTTCTGCTGAGCAGGGAAACAGGAGAGCAGAGAAGAGGGAACAATGTACCTGTCCCAGGTGAGGATGCTGGGGTKTGGAGAGGGGTGACAGGGGCCAAACCCCAATTCTGCCAGCCCAGGGAGCCCAGAAGGCACAAGCCCATCCCTCCAGCCCCAGAGCAGGATGGAGCAGCAGGGAGGGAGGGAGGCTGCTCGCCAAGCAGGGCAGGAATTGCTGCTGCCAGAGGCCRTGGAGAGGGATTGTGATGGAGAGAGTGGCTCTGCTGCCACTGGAGAGCCTTGGCAGGGACAGCAGACAATGACCCCGGAAAGGGGGAGCTCCAGGAGCCTGGCCAGGCCAAGTATCCACAGCAACCTGGCTGTGCCAGGGGCTGGGAAGAGCTCTGGGAATTGTCTCTCCGAGCCTCCTCGTCACCCGAGCACAGACAGTTCAGGACCTTTCACAGGAGCTAAAAGCCAGAACCAAAGCCCATTGAAGTCAGGGGGAAAACTCACATGGGATTCAATGGGCTTTGCATCAGGCATCCGATTCATTGAGAAAGAAAAATGAAAACTACTCTTATTTTCTCCTTTTCAATGTGCTTGTTTCCTCTCCTTGTAAATGTGTGATTCAAGTGCGGGCTAGAAAAATAAAAGCTTAATAGCAAATGCAAGACCAAGTGTGAGTTCTGGGGACAATGGAGAGATCCTCAATTAAGGGGGGAAAGAGAAGGAGACAAAAATTACCTAATTCTTCCCCACAATTTTTAACTACACACATTTATCAGAGCCTTTAAYAGCAGTTTTGGAATGTTACTGACTTTTGAGGACTCATCTTGACAGCTGCCACTGAGCAGCTCCAGAGGGATCCCTCAAATGATGCCTCTGAGCAGCAGCTCAGGATCGACAGCCCCTGGTAGAGGTTCTGTGTGCTCAGTCAGCACTGAATGAAAAATGAAGTGGTTCCAGCTGTCACTGGACTGACTGACAGCACACGCTTGCCATACCGTCTCCTTCACCATCCCTGCCCAGCACAGCACCTCAGCTCCACTCGCTGATTTTGCCTGAMTCCAATCTTGGGAAATGTTCAGCAGCAGCCTGGACCCTGCGTGGAGAAAACACTCTCCACTGCCAAGCACCTTCCCTCGGATCCTGCAACATCTGTTGCTTTGGAAGATGCTAATTATCCTGTAAATTACGGGTCTCAAAAGCATCCTACAGCATTTTAGGCCAGACTGTAATCACAGCCTCTCGCACTGGCTTTGGCTTCACATCGTAAACTCACAAAATTGACTTGCGAGCCCTAAAAAAATTTAACCACAGCCTTTTCATCACAGGCTTGGGCTGAAACATTGCTCCCCTGGGTTTCACCTTCACCAGAGAGCAGCACTTTGCCACCGAGCCTGACACAGGGGACCTCAGAGCTCTGGGAGCAGATGAGGAGCATGGTTCTGTCCCAAATTAACAGCACTCACCTGACATCCTTCATGCCACCACCCTGCCCACGGACCTCAGAGTGACAAGCCAGCAGTGCCACCATCTCTGGGACACCAGAGCCCTCTGCTCATGCCCCTGTGATTACCCAAACTGCTCCATCAGCAAGGGCAGTTCCTGGTGACCTCTCAGGGGATTCAACTCTGCCTGGAGCTGGCAGGAAGGTGAAACGTCTCAGCTGCAGCTCCAGCTTCCCAAGTGCACCCTACAAAACCCCAAAGCTGAAACAACACCATTTCTGCTCTGAAGTGACACTCGTRACCATTTCAGCCCCAGTTTGAGGGAACAACTCCATCTCTCTATCTGTGCAAGCCACTCTGTGTCTGTGCTCCCTTTCTGCCATCCCTGCTGAGACTGAACACACAGGTACCATTCACTGGTTTGGATGATGTGGATACTGCTACAGGATGGGAGCATTTCCTAAAGCCAGCCACAGGGTYGTCAGTGCCTGATCACCAATGATTCAAGCTGAGTATCAACCAGTAAAAGGAAGATTTATAAGGTTATCCATCCCTTACTGYTCACTGAGTGATGACTTTCAGGCTTTGGCATCTTTTAACCAGCAGGCATTAGCCAACAGAAGTTCCTGCTGCTCCACGTTCCAGGACAGCAGGAGCCCCCATGTGCAGCATTTCCTTCTGGCCCAACACTGGCTGAAGGAGTCACTTTGGTGGCCAAGAGCTCAGAGGGCATTGCTGGAACTCCAGTGAACCTGGCACAGGGACCTGGGCCAACCTCCATCACCACTTTCTGAGCTCCCTTTGTCCTGTAATTTAGGAGCCTTTTACACACACTCGAAGCACTTCTTGCTGCTCCCTCTCACCCCATCACTGCCAACACCAGGGCCCCACACCCAGCTCTGCTCTGCAGGCAGCACCAGCACGGAGTGGGACAGCAGGGAACCACCCATCCYTGCTGCCACTGAATACTTTTACGTGAAATTAAACTTTTAAACACTGACTATTAAAGAATTTTAATGCTAAAGATTAAAATTTTGTCACATATATCAGAAGCAGACCCATTTGCTACCCCATCCAACCTCCTTGTGACACTCCAGCCCTTCTACTCACCAAGGCCAGCCAAGTACAAGGCAGTGCCTTTTAAAAATCTTTAYAGAAACTAAGCAGGTGCATTCAAACTCTTTGTCCTTGGCTTCACCACCTTCACCTCTAATTTTAAGTAATGGCACWGTTTCCCAAGCAGGCAAAGCTGCCACTGATGTTATCCCATCTGTCTCCTTGGATAGCTCTCCAGCATAGCTTCTGTTTGCTGTCCTATRTGCATTTTAGTAAAAATCCATCTTTGCACACCTTTACAGCAAAAACACATCTGCAAATCTCTTTCTCACATGGCAGCAAGMCGGGGGAAAGAGAGCAAGCAAGCCTCACTTATTTGCCTTGATACAAAGCCCATTGATGTCAGTGAAAACAGCACCATAAAAAAAAAAAAAAAATCAGAATCGGAACTAGTTAAAAGCTGTCCTTTCAAATCACACATATATCTGAGGGTTAAAAGAGACAGGAACATCCAGCAAGCCCGGGGCTAAGGCAGGAAACATGAATGTTCTTGTTTTAAAACATGAAATTATCAACAGGTTTTTAAGACCAGTTTGTCCTTAAAAGCAAAGTCCTATTGTCAGGCTGACAGCGTGKGTTTCACCAGCCCCAAGGAGCAGAAAAAGTCGTAGCAGCAAGAGTTGTACAACATTAATCTTGGAGCTCCCTTGCAGTACCCCTCACACAGTGCCTGCATAAGCAAAAGCTCCATACATGTCTGAACAAAGGGCAGAGAGGCCTTATTTTAGTGCAAAAAAAAAATTATGGCAAGCAGAACAATGAGAAGCTACAATTTTCATTGATATTCTTTTCAGCGCAGCCTRAAAGAAAAAGGCTACAAGAGAATATGAAAAACAGCTTGTGACTTCTCACAGACAAGTGGTAAAATTTTATTGTTCTGGCTGCTTCCAGGGACTGCATGGATTTTTASACCCAGAGATATCATCCTTTGTGCTTGTACAGCTGCTGTACAATAACCAGGGACAAAACTGGGTCTAGCACCACTGGGCTGGACTCTGCCAAGGCTTTACTGCAAGCCTGGCTCACAGCATCCCTCCCACAGGAACCATGTCCTGTCCCAGCTGCAGTGCCTTTAACTCACYCTGATGCCATAAAGCACACGGGGGGAGTTATTTCTGTTATTATTGTGACCCCACCACGGATCCCTCATCCRCCAAATTTCCTCTCCTGCAAACAGCTCTGCCTTTAAAGTAAAATGGAAAAGATTATGTARAGCTTTAAAAGCTCTCCTTACGTTTGCAGAGCTCTCCCCCTTCTCTGACACAGCACACTTGCTCTATTGAGCGRTGCAGGTGTGAAATTATTGGAAGCACTGTGGAATTCACCCTTCCCCAGCTCCCTGCCAGACACAGCCGAGCAGCAGCTGACTGAGCARGCTTCTGTGCAGTTTCAGGGTGGAAAAAAAGCTCCCAGCACCCAGAATTTCAGTGCTGGACAGTGCTGGCTCAGCCTCACAACCTGCCAGACCTCACTTTGCCTTCCCTGGTGGTAATTTGGACACATCCCTCCATCAGCATCACATTCCCCTCTGCAAAACACAACCCACAACCTGTTCCCAAAGCTGGAACAGATGCTGCAGGACACTGCTCGTGGAAACACCCTGATTATACACATTTGTCACTGTATTTCCAGCAATTTGGGCAAATCCAAGTCAAGTTCACGAGATGCAATAGCGTTCAGAGGCTGGCCATGCTTGGACACRAACTCTGTGCTCCAGAACAACAAAGTTGATCTGTAAACTTTCTACAGTTCTTGTCCTGGTTCTGGCTGGGGTACGGTTCATGTTCTTCCTAGCACTGGTAGAGTTTGTTTGGATTGAGGATGAGAATAATGTTGAGAAAATCCCACTGTTTTGGCTGTGGCTGAGCAGGTCTCAGTCAAGGACYGGTCAGCTCCTYRTGCTGCCCTGCCAGGGGGATGCTGGGGGGCAAAAGGAGCTGGGGGAGGGACACAGCCAGGACAGCTGACCCCARCTGACCMAAGAGATATTCCAGACCAAATAMTCAGGCTAKAAACTGGGGGAAAYTTGGCAGGAGCCACTCAGCAACTTGTTTTTCACTTGCATCACTTGACTTTTTTGGGTTTTAGCTCTCACTTTTCCCTATTTCCCTTTTCATTATTACCATTATATTTAAATTATCAAACTGTTCTTATCTCAACCCTCAAGTTCTCAGTTGTACCCTTCTGATTCTCTCCCCCATCCCACAGCAAGGAGGAAGCAAGCAGTTGCATAGGGTTTAGCTGCCTGTTGGGGTTAATCCATCACATTAATCCACCCCCATTTTCCTGCCTTTCAGCACAAATGAACACCTTCCTAGGAAGCAGAAAGCATCACCAGCAGCCTCTGGATGAGCAGCAGGTGCAAGAGCTGCTGTGAAAACGTCACTGAAGAAYAGTGGGRAGAAAAAAGKMATTTCTTGGAATGRAATATTAATTCTAATGGAYACACAGGTACATTCACAAACACTGKGGGTAGYACATCWGCACAGATATCAAAGGAAACATTTGAAAGCAACTCTGCAATGAAATGTTGCTCAGCAATGCACACAATCCAACTGAACAGCAGAAACTGTGCTGCAGGTATGAACACTAACCAATGCATGGAGAGTCACTTGGAAATGCAGAATATAAGAACAACTGAAGCTTTGATCACCTCATTTGTGATGGTGACTAAAAATCCCTAGAAGTATCTATAATTCTAGACTTTCATAAGCACCTTGTAAAAATKATAAATTACTTTATTCCAACTAATRCATTGTCATGTTGAGCTCTTCCCTTAGCTAATCTCAGAACTTCTCATGAACAGTCAAAAATTTCAACACATTCCTGCTACCTTTCAAAGAGCAATCTGAAAAAAAAGAAACTCAACATCTTAAATTTACAAAAGAGTTCGATACTCAAAAGTGTTAACCAAACTCTCATTTTTAATGTGCCTTTTTATGTTTAAATGGAACAGCAGCTGTGGAAGCTGCACCACGGGAACAGTAGCAATCCAAAGAKGACATAATGGCTCAAAATGCTCAAAAGCTGTAAATCACAGCCACCTCTGGATGTCAGGTCACACCGTGGTTTGCRGAGCAGGGAGAGGAGAGGAGATCAACACTAAGGTTATAAGTGTAACCTTGTTGTTTGATTGGACACAGGATTTTACATTTTACTGATTTGTCCATGCTTTGGTGCTGCCAGATCTCTCACTCTCTCCCCTTTCTCACCCTGCTAACATCCCTTAACGTGTTTTTCTCTCTCCTGGATTGTAAACCTTCTGTTTGCCTTTAACATRGTCCTCATCCAATCTGTAGCACAGTTCATTTATGACTTTTCTATATTTATAATAATTTTTAGGGTTTTTTCTTTAAAACATTTTTAAGAAGACATAACTTTACCAGTTTACTGCCAATTACACTGCCATTTTTCACTAATAAAGCTGCTGGAAAAGCCTGGATCAGGTCAAAAAGCTCCTCTTATTAGGCACAGACAAGGTTTTCCACACGTGCCAACAGCACATTAAGGAGGCAACAGTCCTGTGTTTGCATCTTCTGACAACTCYTGCAAATTCCTACTTGCACTTCCASGAGCAGGATACWGCWCAAATGAGAAGGCATGATTAAAAATTATAATAACAGAGCTGAAACAATATCCTGTTCATCACTCATCAAAAGAAAAGAGAAATACCTGCCTTGGGGCTGTAATAAGACAGAAAGTGGGACAGGGAGACCAGTCCTCCCCAGCAGACTGTGCAGGAAGCATTCCAAACATGACAAATTCACTGTTCACCCAGCAGATGAAGTAATGACACTAGTATTTGTCCATAAAATGTAATTTAGCCAGACTACTCCAATGAAATCAGAAGCTTTCATGCTATAAAACCACAGGGTTGGAATATTTTTACCTTATTAAGAAAAGGGGCGGGGGGGGGAACCCATAAGCTTTCATTTTCCCTGAGCTGAACCATCACACTGCAGGCTTTGTTTTCAGGAGCAAAAACCACACAGCCCCCAGCACCAAACAATTTGCGTAATTCCTCCCGCGGTGCACACACCTCGCCAGAATCCTGGTGCCAGGTGTAAAGTCCACACACTCTGGGCTTATCAGCACATGAAATAATGAAATAASAGCATCTTCTTCCCTGGCAGCCCAAGGGCAGGCATCAGCCCGGATTCCTGAGCTCTCTGCCTCGTCACGTCCTGCGCCGCCAGCGCATCAAGCCAAAGCTTGTCCGTGTCAAAAACCAGTCAACAACTACCAGAACATCTGCCAGAAATGCAGGTTTAGGCTTGGCTGGAATACCTGCCCTCGACTCCTGCATCCTCCCCACCAGACATTAATGGTGCAACACCCAAGGCGTGTTGTTGAGTTGGTGTCAGTTCCTTGCTCGGATGTAATCTGAATTGTGAAAACAATTCTTTGGAAAATATAGTCCTTCCCTCAGTTAAGTCAAACTRACTCTGAGCTTTATTTCAACAAGCCTCAGCAAAAAGCAAACAACAATACATATGTTTTTATGATTTCGGGAATGACAAAATGGAAACATGGCTTTAAAAAAAAAAAATAATATGTGCTCATGCCATGTTCACAGCTAGAGACTGTGTGAGCACATGAAAGTCCAAAAATAAAACTTGACTAGAAACAAAAGCAGAAGTTTTCCCTTCTGTCTAAACGAAGGGAAACATAAACAGTGAAGTACCAATAGCAAAACGTCGACTCCATTTTAAGACGATTTTTAACAGCGTGCCATAAAAAAGCAAGAATAAAAYTCATCCTATAGCCCTCTAAAGTTCAGAATAAAAGAGTTTCTCTGCACAGCCATCAGTAAAATCACTCATACATGAGATTTCTGAGGCAYAAGCTTTAAACTGAGAGTCATTTAAAATGCTTTCTGGATGAGAGTTACTCTCACACTGGTTTTATATGAAAATACGAATTACTGCTCAGGGACGGCTGCGTGGTACTCTGCCACCCCTGGAGCTCGCTCCTCRGCAAGGACAGCCAAAGGCATGGCTATTAGGCAAATTAGGACAAAATCATGATATACTGGCTGCAAAAGGGCTTCTTTTGAAAACAAATACATTTGCAACATGTTCATTTTTACAGTGAACAGCAGAGTT
Organism: Malurus melanocephalus; assembly: GCF_030028575.1. Taxonomy (NCBI): domain Eukaryota; kingdom Metazoa; phylum Chordata; class Aves; order Passeriformes; family Maluridae; genus Malurus; species Malurus melanocephalus. The sequence goes on along the minus strand of NW_026623726.1, from coordinate 459,660 downwards.
ATCAGATACTCTTTGCAGAGGTGTTGTGCTACAGCAGCTGCTTATAAACCCCATSCAATGAGGAAACGTGGCAAACCTCACCTGAAACCAAACCATCTTTTGTCTCCCTGGACGCCAGCATTAAATAGGGCAGAAATGGCTACCTGGGCCAGGACTGCTCCAAGAGTAACCTTTTTTCCTTCTGCCGTTAAAACCCAAATTCAATTAGTTCCTCCATGCTCAAACAGAGCTGCCGCCGCTGAAATTGTACTCCAGCAATAATTGCAATCCAAGAGTGATCTAATTATACACAACTCTCAGTGGCTGCATTCCCACGTTGCTTCCCCCAACCCGGATTCACTACAATGCAACTCGTGAGTGGAAACCACATCGTTTTCAGGCATTCTCCCTCAAGACTGCCTGACTTTATATACATTTAATGAGAATGGAGTTAGTCTATTAGAAAGCTTACCATAAAAACCCAAGTTTCTACCTACTGTTAAATACAAAGGAGGAGAAAAGGCACTTCAGCTGCATGTAAAAAAACAGCTGATGGGCTAAACTATACAAGGGAAAGAACATTCTTTTAATTAAGGTACTGGATTAGGATTCAAAGACCAGCTTTGCTTCTTGGCTCTGGCACCAGCTTCCTGTGTGACCCAGGGCAAGAAATTTCATCACTCCACAGCTCGGGTTTTCATCTCTAAAATGGACAGTGACATTTCCCTCTCCTGGCCTAGCTGTATTTCTCTTGCAAGCAATTACTGTGTGCTGGCACATTGCCCTGGACAATAAGTATCCAATATTAATTGAAGCCTCTGGGTACTACTCTAATAAAAAGCTAAAATCGACTCGTCTCCCTTTCACAGCATCCTGGTGGGGTTTTGTATCAGCACCATTTGCCACTGATTCAACCTAACACATCTGAGCAAAGCTCTGCTCAAAAACTGCTTGGAAACGGAGGAGGAGGAAGGAAAAGGCCATTGATTGGGGTATCCCAAACATTTAAAGAGTAACTTTGTCCAGCACAGAACATCCTGGCCAACTTGAAGGGGCCATTCCCTGCTCACACAGGCACTATGCACAAGTATCCCGTGCTATAGAGAGGCTGCCAATGACTTGCTGCTTTTTTCATTCCTTATTCTCTACTCCCACTGTAAAAAGAAAAAAATCAGTGCAAGGGTTTTGCCAGGTTTGTAAATCTGAACAAGACCATCTGAGCTGACTCTTAAGAGGCCTTGCAAGTAATTACAAGGTAAAAATGAGAATACTTCACACCTACATTCTGACTGAAAACTTCTCAGCCCTGCTGGCTCCAGGCTTTTAATTGTCAAAAAAGAGTTCAAGGTTTGGAAAGTTATTGGCATATTCCTAACTAGCATTGTGTCACTATTTGGCACGATTTTTGCTGGGATACCTCCCAACTCTGTGACATAATCAGAGGGTTCTCTACATTACATATAGTCAGATGCTCATGTTAGTGTAATATGTTACCATGTTTAATACCATTTGCTATTACTTACACTTAATCAGTTCTGGAACCAGTTAAACTATATAGGAAAAGTAATTTCAGAGGCTTTCAACTGACAGTTTTCTACACAGAACTTGACCTAAAATTACGACCTGAAGTTTGTAAGATGCGGTCTACATAAGCAATTGCCTCTAAACAAACATTCATAACTCTCCACAACCCTGTGGGAGCTGAAAATTCATATGAAAACAGAAAAAAAGGGCATAAAGTTAACTCTGTAGAACTGTCTCAGCTAGAAAAACTGTCAGAGTTTCCCCTTCTGGCCAGCCTTAATTTACTGCTTCAGCAGTTTTGTGCTCCACAATTACTGCAAGCCTTCAGCCACACAGGGATGGTTGAGCACTCCAACATCAACCCCCCTTTAGGATAAAATCCCAGGGCTGTATCTCTTGAGAGACTCACTCCAAACTCAATCCAAGGTGCACTTTCCCATGCACAACAGAGTCAAACAGACTCACAATTATACCCTTGAATTCATCAAATGAAATTAAAAAGAAAAAAGCAGTAAAACTCCTAAGCACATAGGACTCCAAAATGCAGGTTGGGACTTGCAGAAGTAATTTCTGGACTTCTGGTTTCATTTCTCACAGGACACAAGGAGGATCCTCAGGGTGCCATCAGCTTGGTACCCAGCACCCCAAACCTCTCATCACTTTTGAAAAACCTCATTATTTGCTTTTCTGCCTCTCCATAGGAAAGGACTAGACATTTAAATAAATGACATAATCCTTACTACCATTCCATTCATTCATGCAGGTCGCTATAATTTACTGCCAGGAAAAATAAACTTCTGCAAAATATTCCTCAATGCAAGACATTCAAAAGGCTCAAAGGGGGAGAGGAGGTGAGAGGGCTCCTGACAAATATTTGCTCAAATGACCACATCATCCACGAACACATTTGCAGGGGGAAAAAAATGGGCGAAGAAATTTACGGTCAGCATGAAACACACCAGGCTGGGACAGGAAAATGAACAGGGGGTAGAGAARGGGAATTTTTAAGCAGTTTCATGTCAGCAAGGAAAGGTTTTGAGTCAAAGCTAGAGCCCTGGGTGAGGTGGCCAACACAGGAGAACACAACTTCCTACAGCAAACGACCATCCCCAACCAGCCCTGCTGCTGCACCCTCCATAAACCCCATTTGAACAAGTGTTCAAACAAAAATGGCTTTGCCAGCTCCCCTCAGCCATACTCACAGTTCATTCTGTGACAAAAAACACCACCAAGGCTGTGAAAACCTCCAGCTCTCAAACCCAGGACCAGGGCAGCTCTGAGGGTTTAAATATGTGAGGGCTGGTGGTGGGGCTTTAATCAGCTGATCATCAGCTGATCATCAGCTGATCCCCAGCTGATCCCTATTACAAAATTATCTTTCTCCTAATTTGCTCCACAAGGGTATTTGCTGCTCTCCTTGCTATTTTCACTGGGAATGTTTTCCTTCCTTGCTGCCCAAGAAGCTGGCACTTGTTAACTTTTGGATTTGAGGGTTTTCAAAGATTTAGGTGGTCTCAGACAAAATAAGACACTACTTTTAAAGACCATTCAAAACAATGCAAGGGATGGATTTTTACTCATGTAAAACYAATCAAAAACAAGGGAAATGAAAATTTTGTCACCATTTTAGTCATATAACCCCAAATTTACAGTAAGATTATCCACAGAGAATCCAGAGAGTTGGGCTGTCAGCCCCCAACCAAAAATAGCATGCAATAATAATCAAATTAATTTTTGCTTTCAACAGTGATTGATCAAAAGTTCAATTCACAGAGCTTGTGATGCTCACATCACCTCTCAAAGCTGGAAAGAGTAAAGCCCATTCAAGACAAATTTCAGAAACGGTGGCTCAGATCCCTAAAGGTCCTACCAGCAGACCCCATTAGAAAAGCCACACTGATTATTTTGGACAGCAATGCCTTCAGAGTCAATAAAATTGCTGACATTCATCCAGGCSAATCAGCAAGACTAGAGGTGAACAGAAATGGTTCCTGAGATTTCAAGCTCYAATTTAGCTAAGCACTTAAATAAATATCTGTAAGCCTTATTAAAGTCAACAGGCTTTAGGTATTAATAAGGGAACATTATTAAGCSTCTTTTTAATAGTCCTGCATAATCACAGCTTTGCTACTACTTAAAAATTCACACAGCTGTTTAGAATTTGTCCTCAGGTAAAACAGTTCTTCACCATTTTTATCATCTGTGTTCTGGGGAGTGCTCAGAGCCCACCCAACAGGCTCCACTMAGATCTCTGTTAGATTGCTGTGATTGCACAGTGCCTTTTCTGAAGCTCCAGATCTGCTCTAGCTGCACCAAAGTCAAGATCTAGCTTTTCATTAAACAAAAAAAAAAAAAATTCAGCTATAATAACCGCACTCTAAAGGATTGCTTGACAGTTTTTTCATAACTGCAGTTATTAAAGTCTGTGTTAGTACATTCGTACAAGTAATAATTAAATTGTAATACTAATGATTAAAATTGCATCAGCATTTATTTGGTCGTCATGGTAAACTTGTGGGTGGATATTACACATAGATATTACACTTTTTGCCAAGGCAGGGGTAGATTAATCCTACAGACACAAGTGAGACAGATGAATATATAAAGTTATGTAGCAATTGGCTATGCAGTGAAATCTTATCTTTAGAGTACCGTGAAATCATCCCCAAAATAAACGTGGAATGTATCAGCTCAGCTCTGAACGCTTTAATAGAGAACCTCATCAGTTGAAAACACAGTCTGGCAAGCGAGTGTGACTTACCAACCACGTCCAGGTGGTAGGTGTGGTTGATGGATCCGTACTGGTTCTCCACGATGCACGTGTAGTTGCCCTTGTCCGACGGCACCACGCTCTCCATGATGAGACTCCAGTGCTGGTTCCGCACCTGGGGGATGGCACCACAGAGATTGGCATCGTCTCCAGCAGAGTTCCACCCTCTGCCCTTCCAAAAGAGCTGTTCCCTGAATKATTAACCCACAGCTGAAAGACTCTTCTGTGCTCGTTTGACAGTTCTGGACACTGAGGTGATTTAAGCGCGGCTGCAGAAGGAAAAGCTTTCACACCTTCTGCTGTAAATTCACCTGGCCCCTGCTCTGAGCACTGCAGATGTCAGTGCACACCCAGCCAGTCCTTCCAGGCTGACCAGGATGGCCCCAGTTAGCAGCAGTTTTCTTTCAATCCCCTCTAAAGTGAACACACACCCTCAGGATATTCCCCATTTTTCTCCAAACAGCCCTCTGGTAATAACTGCCCATGGATCTGATCCCCCACCATCCATGGCTCCAGCCTTCCCYTAAAACCTCAATTACACAGCTCATGTTTTAGAGAAACTGAGGGSTGATGTTTGGGATTCCTCCCCCAGACCTCCTGCTGCTCTGGGGACCACAAGAAAGAAATGAATCATAGAATCCTAGAATCATGCTGCCTCATGAAAAATGCCTGAAGAGAATCCTCATGGAAACAGAGCATCGGGATATAGATTTATCTCACAGAATCCCTCTCAGACAGAATTGATTAAAGGTACTGATTCTGTTCCCATTTGAACTCCAAAGGAGYGCTGGCGTTGGTCTCACAGAAAATAGGATCCAGCCCAGTACTGGAAGGATACAGAGCCATCCGGTACATACATACATTTCCTGCATCATAAGTTGGCTCCCAAAATGACCTTTTTCTGGCTGTGGACTAATTCCTTCTTTTAGCATTACATTTTTGACAAAGTGCTCAGCAAGTTTAACATTCTGTAGCTGCAACGTACAATTCTTCAGCTGCAAAAGTACATATTTCAGCAAATGGAATAAAACACAATCTGGTACAGTCATTTTAATCAGCCAAATGGAAAGCAGTAATTCAGTGCAGTACACCAGAAAAATTTATGGACCATTCAGTGACACTTCCAGTAAGCATACATTCTTAAAACATCATTACAACYGTAGCTATGAAATCCTGCATCGTGCCTGACTCTTTTGTAGGTCCTTATCCAGCAGGAAAAGGTTGCACGGGGCCACAGCCAAGAGCAGTTCCTGGAGGTAAAAATGCCTTCAGTTCAAAGCTTGGAAGAGAAGTTCTCTCTAGAAGGGGTTCCTGGCTTTCCTCGTTCCCCCAGGTAGTAATTATCTCAATAGCTGGATATTACTATTATTGCTCAGTTGTGGATTAATAATGTTAGCTAATSACTGGCCATGTGGGCTTTGAAAAGCAAAGGAAGGGTGGGCAAGACTCCAGCAGCAGGTGAAGAGCATGGATGCTAAATTAACATCAGAGAAATGTGTGACACGGCCTCAAAATCTGCAGCACAAACTTCTGGCTCTTCTCCTCAGCCCTTTGTGTTGATGGTCAAGCACTTAAATTAATTTAATCAAAATTATGTATTGATTTTCTTCACAGTGTGAAGAGCTAAGAAATAAATTTATAGAACAAGAAAAGGTTATTTTAGCATCTCATTGCTCTGCTAAGCAACTCTGAAAATCAAAAGTTTGGGTCAGGAAGGATCACTGTCATAAATTGTTGGTAAATAACAAATCCAACAGCTACATATTTTGAATATTTCACTTCTTTGTGAGTTATTTTAAAGGACACTTGGTCGAAGTGACCTGAACTTTTTGCCATTACAAGTTAAAACAAACTTCTCAGAATCAGAGCAAGAGTTTTGAACTGATCTGACGGCAAAACAGGAAGAACGGATCATAGTTCCACAAAAGTTAAAACAAAATAAAAACTGTAAACAAGCTGCAAGTAATTAATCTGATAGGAAAACACAAGAAATTGTTTATTTTCAATAAGAAAACATAACTAACTTCCAGCCACAAGTGGATACACTGGATGGCAATATTAAAAAGCATTTGTGCAATTTCCCTTCTTGTAACTCCAATGGACAGAGATAATATCTTTATAACAAAACAACAGCTTTAGCCACTTCAGTTTAAACCAAACAACTGTTGTGGAGGCCCAAAGCACTTATGACACATTGTCACACAAGTGGGTTTATGTCAGGGACCTGGATTCAATGAGAGTCAGCTTRCTGGCTTAGTGATTCCTGGATACAAGTGCAGCATTGTGAACTCCAGGAAAATTCACATTTTGCTGGGGATGAACAGCTTCTTCTCTCACTGAAGATTTTCAGATTCAACATTTCATTCTCAGACGTGCAGCAGGCCAGGCACATCCCTGCACCCCACAGCTGGAAACAGAGGCTTTGGCAATGTGGCCTTTTTAAGGGAAATGCCACATCCCTTAGCTCAGGATTTTTCCTGACTAGTTACGGACACTTCTGGCAAATTACTGGGGTTTTTGGGAAGTCTCCCCTATCAAATTTTTAACCAATTCTTCCCAAAAAAAAATCTCTCAGAAAGATTCAAATTTTTAATTGAATTGTCAATATCAAATGAATACAAACTGCTTAAGGTACAGCCTGGAGGTGGGAAATTAACTGGAATCAAAATGCCAAGAAATATTGATCAAAGAAYTAGCAAAGGGCAAGGAATTTTTCATAGAAGCTTTTGCTTTTGGAGTGTCACACAAAGAATAGTGGACAGTTCTGCTTAATCTTAAAATGTGTTTTCATTGAATAGATGATGTCATGAAAAGTCATCACTTAGCTAGAAATGGGTCAATTTTAAAATAATTTCAAATGAGAGAAGGATTTGAAACCAAAATACAACTCCCCACAAAACCAGCACAGTTCAGATGTGCAGTGGTGCTGCTCAGGTGAAGAGAAAACATGCAGGACAAGCCACAGGCTTGTGCAGTTGTTCCTATAACCAGAATTTTCCTTATTCTGTATTTACCTGGCTGAATTTAAATGTGTATGAGGTGACTGCAGTGATGAAGCTTATCCAAATGCAGAGGTGAAAACACACACAGGTGTAAATACTGAAACAGTGACAGCTGATAGAATTGCATTTGCTTTCTGGGTGGTGCACAGGAAAGAAAAGGCTCCTGTGATCTCAGGGAGGATTTAGATTATCAACTCAAAGAAAACATAAAATGCCTCCAAAGGTACAAACAAGACCTACCATCACTCCAAAAAATTAGAGTAAAAAGTATTTAGAAACTCAAAATTATTCCATTCTCCTTATTTTAAGGATGTTGGGTATATCTTSAAAGATCATGAAAGGATCGATTTTGAAATCCACCACCCAGAATTAGTCACGGCGCAGGAATTCCACCCTGGGAGCTATCTTGGCCAGCCCAAACACCTCCTGCCAGCCTGCCTGAGTGCAAATTGACTCAAGGCATTCCCAGGGATAGGGACAAAGTGCTACAGGCCACTATCTGATTCTGATAAAAACAATACACCAAGGGATTTCTTAGCCCTTAGCAGGAAAGAGGTGGCTGGAGGATTACTGGGAAACGTCACGTTTTCTTTCCCTTTCCTTTGTCCCTTAAGTCTTCAAGGGATGATTGTCTCTTTTGTCAGATATGGCCAGGTATGGTTCCAGCTATTCTACCCCAAAGTATTTTAATATCTCCACCAAAAATGCCTTACAGAGGGCAACACCCAGATTCAGGACAAGCTAATGCGCAAGATTTATCATGGGTTGCTGTGAAACCTGGTTGAACACACACCAACACTGGTAGACTCAGTCCTTCCTGAGAACTCCTTCCTTTAAAGTTTCTTTTGGTATAGTGGTGTCAAGAAAATACAATTCTCTCTCAATTCCAGTATAATTTTGCWCAAGCCCACAGTGACTTCATCCAGCCCCTCTGACAAGATGAAGGACTCAGGTTCCGAAAGCTCTGGAGTCCTCCCTCTTTAATACCCATTCAYTGGGAACAAGCTTTCATCTTTAAAGATGATTATATAAAATGACAGAATACAGAATATACATGGATTTGGTTGATTTGACCACAGCTGTGTCCCCTATTTTTTTGCTTCAGACTAAAGAGATATAAGAAGTTATGATTTAGAGCTAGAGGTGCAGACTTTACTTATCCAGCTGCMCTTAGAAACAGGCATTTGTGGTTCCTTCCCAGAGCACAAACATACCTAGGAAATTGCATGCATTTAATACACATGAGCAAAAATTTAATTTGTGCCACTTAATGGGCACAAGCTTMAATGATCTCACCCAATTCCCTCACACAGTGCCAGCATGGAGCCCCACATGAGCTGATTTACCCCACCAAAGATCCCTCTCCCAAACCAGACATCAGGTATCTCCCATCCTGCCTCTCTAGACACACATTTTCCTTCGTGGTCTTCAAGAGTGATATCTTCACTTCCCCTTCATCAGATGCAAAGTGTTCAAATAACAGCCTGGTTAGTACCAGAACAGTTACTATTATTTTCCAAGACAGGATTAGTTTGGTTTCGGGTATTTTTTTTCTTTAATTGGCACCTTTTTTTGTTTTTAAAAAAGCACTGAGAAGGGCAAAAATCACTGAGTTGGAGCCAATTCATTAACACTGCACAGCGTTATGAAAGGCAGAAGGTGTTGCCAGGTGTACACTCATAAGCAACAGTAATTTATGGTGCAAGCAAACAGAGATGGAAAAGTCTACTTAGATAATTAGTGCTCATGCAGGGAGACTTTCTGGGCTCCGCTCTCTGCTAACACAAATGTTGGAAAAACTGACACTTTCTACAGTAAATCCAGCTAGGGAGGAAAGGAGACTGAGGCTGGTCCTCCTCTGYGCTGGCAAACAGATTTTTTTCACCAAGCAGGACCTGGATCAACAGCTCACAAAGCAATGGCTGCATCAAGTCAGCCCCAAAAAAATGCTGTGACTGGGGGGCAGAGCAGTGGTGCAGGAAAGGGGGGCAGCCTCAGGACTCAGAACTGAGCTGTGCCTGCCAAGGTCAGTTTAATTCATGTCTGATGGCCACTGCAAACTGCTGGGGTCAGTTTAATTCATGTCTGATGGCCACTGCAAACTGCTGGGGTCAGTTTAATTCATGTCTGATGGCCACTACAAACTGCTGGGGGCAGCTCAGAGATCCTGCACTGGGGTTACAGCCCTGACACGGCGTGAATGCCTCGGAAACCTCTGATCTTTGGGGAGGAGCTGCCAAGGTGTCGGGGATGGGAGGAAGTGGYGAAGACCCCCAGAGGAGGAGAAGGGAGCTCAGAAATGCCAGTGCTTGAGCAGCAATTTGCCATCCAAGTCACGCATTCCCAATTCCTTGTGAGGAGYGGGATCAGATGACCGAATCCTGACTTCTGACCTGACCTAGGCAGATACCAGGAGGTTAAAGGTCTGTGCATGAACACACAGAGCGAGCTGGCCTCCCTAAAACTCTCTCTTAATCAGTAACCACCAATTCAGAGTAAGACATCTAATCTGAAGCTGTTTAAAATTCAAACAAACCCTTCCAAGTAATGGCTGTTACTTTCCCTCAAATTCTTCTTCCCATTTCAGTTTCACAGGCCATAAACTCGATAGAAAATAATAACTTTTGGCTTCCAAGCCTTCCTTTATTAAACTGCCCTACACTCACCRAAGCGGATGGTCGTGTTTTTAACAATGCAGCCAAAAATGAAGAGAGCAAAACAGCCTTAATCTGCTTTGCAAAGTCAGTCTTTAGTTTTCCAAACAGGTCTCYATAAATAATCCCTAGCTGCACCACTAGGCTAGAAGCTTGAATTTCAGAAAAAAAAATAAATATATAATTAGAGCTCAGTAACCGCCAAAGAAACCACCCACCCTTCCCCAGAAGAAAACAACCACCTCTTTTTGCTTCCACCTTTGATCCAAGGCCATTAAAATTTTTTCTGTTGACTTCAGCAAGTTTTTGGGTTTGGGTTCTTTTGAGGGGGAGGAGGGCTGGCTTTGGGGTTTGTTTTTCTTTTCATGGCTTTGGTCAGGAACAGAAATGACGAAATGCCGCCSTGAGCCCTTACCTTGTAGCCGCCGATGCGATGCTCCTGCTTGAACTCTTTGCCGTTCTTCAGCCAGCGCATGGTCGGCGTTGGGTTCCCCATGGCCGGGCAGCGGAACTTGACCGTGTTGGCGGCCGGCACGGCGTGCAGCCTCTTCTCCATCTTGTCYGTGTGTGTCCAGTAAGGAGCTCCTGTTCAAAGGGAGACACCCAGAGGAGTGAGGATTGGAAACTGGGCTCCCTCTCCAACTTCCACGGGAGTAAAGGACACTCATTCTAATTTGGAAAGAGCGCACAACTGGAGATCACGCGCTGCAAGGGTCGAGTAGGGTTTTGCAAATGGCTCAGCTTGCTGATCTGAGTATTAAATTTTTGATAAAATTCCAATAATTCACCACAGACAACCTTTGTTTTGTGCATGTCAAGCAATGTGGAAGGATTGAGCTCTCATCAGACACTTCTGAGCGCAAGCTGAGTTACTATGAATGCTCAAACTCAGAGTTCTTGGACTTCAGCTGTGAAATCAGACAGACCAGGACAGAAAACTCTTGGAAGCACCAGCCTTCACCCTTCCTCTTCTGTAAGAGAAGGGATAAAAACACCAACCTGTCTGAGAGCAGGCTAAAACATACAGTGTGTGACGGCGAGGTGAGCTGTGCTGTCACTGTCACAGAAACCACTGCAATGTGTTCACAAATGGAAAACATTTCTGAAATCTCAACCCAAGAGCAGGAAACCAAATGAGAAGTGTGGATCAGCAAAAAGCATTTATCATTTTGCAGGGATTTCCCACAGTAATGAGCCTGCTGAAGCCCAAATGCTCAGTGACATCCAAAAACATGGCATAAAATGAGAGCATCTTTCTCAGCCCACATTTTCTGAGGTGATAAACCTTTCCAGACCCTCACATGGCCCTCCTGGCTCTCACTCACTCCTTGCCATGYCCTGTGCCCACAAAAACACCATGAGAAGGACATTTGTCACGCACCACTAGAGGAAACACAAACACACAACAACCCATATGTTTTTACACTCCAAAAAGTAAATTTGGACAGATAGATCCAAAGTCAAGGTTATCCCATGCTCTGGATCCATGCACCACTTCATCTACATTTCTCAACGCCTTCATGGCATCACCTCAGTCATCTCACCAACATAGTTTTTTTCCCCCCAAAGTTAAAGATTCAAGATCTGTTTAATAGTAGGAAACATTAATTTCTTTTACAATGGCGTTTTCCTGAAGCAAATCAGATTAGCATGGAATTTTTAGGACTAGAGGGGTCCAGAAAAATAACTCCATTTCTCTCAGCCCTGTTTCATTTCCTTCATTAGCAGGCCAACACTCCACTATAAATAAACTCTTCCGTTCCTCAAATATTTATAGCAGTTCTTACAATCAGTGCAAACTCAGAAATCCTGCTACCCCCCTCTCTAAATAAAAATACAGCTGGACAGAAAATACAGGAATAAATCCTTTAACAAAGTCTCTCTCAGTATAAAGAAAACATTCTAAAAGCAAGTCCTATAATGATGCTATGAACGATAAGTGTTTGGGGCTTTTTTTATTTTTTTTTTTTTGCCCGAAGTGGCAATTAGTGTTAAAATTAATGAAGTAGAAAAGCAAAGCAAATTTGTGCATGTAATCAAAATAGAAAATCAAGTAACTACTGAAAATTTAACTGCAGCACTAAGAAATCGTTACGCAGACYAAAGTGAATTAGGGATGCAAGGAAAATCACCGTTAACATTATTTGCTAAAAGCAGGATCACATTAAGACAACAGAAGACTTTAAACAAAGCCAAGCAGAGGAATTAACTACTACACGCAAAGGCCAAATTACATTACAAGAACACCAGGCAAAGGCAAAATTACATGCTGGGACTGAGGGATTAAAAAGCTATTTTCTCTGGACTGCTAAAAAGTCTTTCACAAGGCAACCACGACTGGGCCCCACTCAAAGCTCCCAGAAAGGAAAAGCAAACTGGGGCAGACAAAGASCATCACCCACTCAAACCAGCACTCTCAGCATCCCAGGAAGAGCAGAGAGCTCCCTTCAGCCTCCCAAARGGTGCTGCCACCCCACAATTCTGCAGTGACTGCTCATCACACCCAGCATTTGCACCTTCTCACATGTGCACAGCATGAAGAGCTCCTTTAGGATTGCAGCCACAGGCACAAAGGGACCAGGGCAGGGGACTGGGTCAGGATACAGCCACCAGCAGCTCCCCAAAAAGCTGCTTCATGCAGGTTTCTACTGGGTCACAGTGCAGCCCATCCTCGGGTTGTCCTGGGAGTCACATCCCTTTCCATCAACAATCTGCTCCTGGAAAAGCTCCAATGCAACAAATGCACAGGCAGGGAAATCTCTGACAGACACTGGTGCAGAAAACAGGTCAGGAACGTGCAGGCAGGAAYGAAGGGAAGAGGCTCAGCTTTGTCCCACCAAGGGGAAAAGTAAACACCCCAGAAGAGTCTGTTTGGAAAGCTTCCCCTCACACAATCCTCAGCATAAACCTGCAATGCTCCTGAATGACAGGTCAGCTTGGAGAAAAACACGCAGACATCACAGGTGGAAAACACCATCTGAAAATGCTTCAAGCCATCTTTGTTTTTCACCATTGCCAGCTCCTCATTGTGTTTAAGGGAAAAAGGAAAAGGCAGCAACATCCACAAACCATCACACTCACCCTCAATTTGTGCTTTCATCCAGTGATTGAGCTGATTAACACACAACACTTTTGCTTTATAGATTAAATCGTCACAACCCAAAAGCGCCTATTACTGCTTCTGTTTGTCCTGAGAGGAAAAACACCAACTCCACTAAAACCATAATGAACCCAGTTAAKGAGCAGAACACCAGTTAAGGTGCTGACTGCTCCCACAGACCACATCCATCACATCCCATCACTGCCAGGACAGGTGGAAGGAGGTGCTGGAAGTTCACAGGAACCACAGGGCACACTCCAGCATGGAGCAGCAACGAGCAGCAGGGGAACGGGTGGGAATTCCTGATTGCTTTTAGACTTCTCATTAGTGAAGAAAATATCCTGCTGACCCGCACTGCACTCCGCTGCAAAGACATTACATCTAATCAGCCAAATCTCCTGCATGTGAAATTGAAATTAGGAAGCCCAGGGGACCACTTCACTTCAGGACTCTTCAGTTTTTATTTGGACTTATCTAGTACAAAGAAATACAAAAACAGTCAACTCCAAGCCTGCCTGACAAGCACCTCAAGCAGGCAACAGAGCGCCTGAAATGACCACATCAAACCCCTCCAAGGTTTTCAGTACTATTGTATTTGACCTTTAATTAAAAAACACTTCTAGGCAACATCCAATTTTTGCTGCTCCCCTGAGTGGGTTTCCACTCTACAGGATTTGATGAATTTGAACCTTGTTTCATCCTTTCTGAAACTCTTCAAGGCATGAAAGGAACAGCATGTGGATTACATTTAGATACTTTTTGTTCTTGGTGCCAATTTACCATTGCTTGGCCCAGAAGAAATTGTTTAAAGGGCGAGATAAGAATAAAAAAAAAGTCATAAAGCTTCCCCGTGCCTGACCAGAATTCAAGGCAGGGCAGCAGCATCTTCAGGGGTCTACAGAATAAATTATTTGGTGGATTTGATTGCAACCACCACAATAGCTGCTGCCTCACCAGCACCAGGTCAGGGTTACAGAAATCCCTCAGATTAGGGATACCTCTCAAAATCATGATGAGAACAAGGCAAGAAGTGGCAGCAATGTCTTTCCCACTGCTGCCAGAATGAACTGATGATGATCAGCCCGTAAATTTGCAAAAGCAAGTCCTTGGGGATGAAACTCCAGAACCCAGCTAAGGCACATCTTTAGGGTGACAAAGGGGGGGAACTCGAGTCGCCAACAAAGCCATTTTGTGGAGAGAGGGGACTGTTCTGCAGTGGAACCAATCCTGCACCTTCCCCACGAGCACTAATYCCCTCAACAAAAGCTGGAAGCAATAAAAAGCTATTCAGGATGCAGTCTGGAACAAATCTACCACAGTGTTTTTTCAGACAGTTAAAGTATCTGTCAAGCTAAAAAGACACCAAAAACAGAGTGAAATCTGCTCTGCATGCCACTTGCTGAGAAATACCCAGTGGGCAAATGAAYATGTGGCCACACCAGGGCCCTCCTCTGCCAAGGATGGGCTACTCTTCACAGCCTCCACTGACTTCAAGAGCAATTGTATTTTCTGGGCAGCCTTGAAAATTGCACTAGATTTCCTCAACAGCCTCTCCACCTGCATTTGAAAACCTTGGCCTCTGAAATATGTATTTGTAACGGAGGCAAAGAAAATAAAACAGCTTAAAAGAATACTTAGCAGGGTAAATAAAACAGCTCTAAAAGGTTTGTTTTAGTTTTAAGTATGCAGGAATGAGAATGCCAAGGTTCAGCTTCCTCTTGAAGGCACTACAGCCATTTCCTGCCTCATCTCATCATAATTAACATGCCAAGACAGCTGGACTTTATCAGAATTGTTTCATCAAAAAGCARCAACCTTTGAAGACTATGGCCTTTTGTTTCCATCAGTAAAGGCATAACCAGGCCAATTTCCATTGCTTATCCTTAATGATCACAGCTGTAATTTGTATGTAAATTATCAGTTAAATCGTTTGAGGTCTCCAAAGCTCAAACCATGATTCAGGAAACACTTAAAAGACTTCTGTAAAAGAGCAGCAGCCAGGGACTCTTGTGAGGTCATGCATCCCATGGGCAGGAGGAGGTAAAGGACATTTGGCCATGGAGAACCCCTGCCTGCCCCACAGCACACACAGCTCCTCCTTCACTCCTCCATCTGCCTTCTAACACGGCACCTTCAATAAAACGCGGCCTTTTGGATGCAATATGAAATTTGGAAGAGGAAAAGAARGCTTACAAGACACTAGACACACCACACAGAGTCCCACCCCTCACTTTCACACAACCCTGATTTTGCCAAATCACGACCCTCTTTCAGCAGCCTTGTATTAATCCAGAGGAGTTACTGKGATGTAACTTTCCACTGAACACTGRATATTTGGAGGGTCCTGCTTCCAGTTCAGACCCAGGGGCTGTGCTGCTCCCTCAGCAGCCAGTGGGCACCTCTGAAAGAGGAATCCATCAAGAACTTGTTTGTGGAACGCTCTGCTCAGGCCGAAATCTGTCTTCTTGCAGTTTTCTCCCCTCCATCTCCATGGCTGCGCTCTCCCTGCTGTCCCAGATGTTTAAACACTCACACTCAAGAGGATCTTTCAACTCGGAGCAGGGAAAGTGTGCCYGGCCCCTGCTGCAGCACACAGCCCTGTCCCAGCAGATGGACACTGTCAGGGGCCTTTCACCARCTCCCCAATCAAGATTGATTAACAGGAGCTCAAAATGATGGCTCGTTTTACAAGAACATCGTTAGCACAACTGCTGGGTACCGCTCCCTGGCAGGGCAGGAATCCTTCTGAGGCCATTGCAGGGCACAGCTGCCTTCAGATCAGGTCCTTTACTAATCCCAAAAGCCATTTATGATGGGTCACCAAAGCCACCACTGCAGATCAGAAGCACAATTATCACCAAAACTACTGCGAGCCCTTTTCTGACTGGCACCAAGAAAGCTTTAGGGAACAGCAAACATCAGAAACGTTTCCTAAAAGGAATTTCTAACCATGGTTCCATTTCAGGGCAGCATTGGTGGGTTTTTCCTAGACAGCTCCCCTGGAGGATTTCTCTGTTCTCATTGTTTTTGACTTCACCAAGCACTGAGGGGTTTTGCCACATCGCACCGCGGCACAAGGAACCAATATCAATTTTACAAACTTCTTCTTTTCTTAAGGAGTGCTCTATTTAGAGCTTATTAATAGCTTTTCAAATTCTCCAAAGGGGATGAAGTTWAACACATTCAAATAGGTTTAGGACTCTTTTAGCCCATTTTCATCACRCATAAGTAACATAAAATGTGGGTTTAGCACTGAGTTGCTTTCTTTGCAACAAACCTAAAGGTCCTTTGCGGACAAAAGAACCTCATTGTTTCCAAATTAATTCTCCCTGGGGAGATTTCTGTTGAGGTTAAGGACTGAAGGATTGTCCTCATTACAACTTAAATTTATTTTAAAGTTTCCATACCACCTTCTAACAAAACGAGCTGGATCTTTGTTTCTTCTGTTAAGATTCCAGCTCAGGCTCAGGAAAAGTTAGTTCATCTGTGAGAGTCTAAACCAGACAAAGACTGAACTCCAATTCAGGAGGAAAGGAAACTGCAGAAACGCCAGGCAGAAGGGAGGAAAGAAAGTACAGACCAGAAAAGCACGTTCAAAAGAATATTAGTTTATTTTTCTTTTTGTTTTCCAAGTTACGAGCTACGTGAAACAGAGAACAGAGGAAGACAAAGATGCCACTATTTGACAGCACATGCAGYTAACAATCAAGAAGCTCTGAAGACAGGAGGTGCAAAAGATGAGAGAGAATTTTCCACGTGGATCTTGCTAGTGACTTCTGGCAGGTCGCTGTTACTTACTCATCTGGTTGCTGTCATTCACAAAGTCCTCGGACCCATCATTGTCGTCTTCATCATCCCCAGAGGAAAGAGCATCTGCACATTAAAAATAACCAAGTCTTTAAACCAGCCCGTTGGGGTTTGTTTTTTACAGACAAATAAATTGATAAGCTACATCTTAGATTGTGTATGAAGAAGGACAAGTGTTTATGTTAGTCGTGCAGAAGTTAGAGAAAAAGAAAATCCAGCCACAAAATGTGCTATTTCCGCATAAAAATAGTAACGAAATTAGCTAATGGTCCTGCAATGCTACAAAGTTTCCCAAGGGAGTTTGCTAATTGCAAAAATCYCTTTCCACTTAAAATTTTAACTTCTGTTAAAGAAATTCTGCTGAACAGAACTGAGCATCATTTATCTCTAAGCTTGAAGGACGTAGAACACYCCTTTTTCCTCTTCTGACCAGGGGGCAAAAACCTGTGTTTTTTTCTGCTGGCTTTATCATCATCACAGCAGCTCTGTCTCATTGAATCCTGTCAGAGTGGCATAAAACAGAGAGCTCTTCAGCAGCTGTTMATCACCACAGATACAAACTGAGCCCATTTCAGGGTCAGGACAAGGAGGAAAACCCCCAAAACAGCTACAAAACTCAGCCTAACTCGTTGTGCCCAAGTGGAATATTTCATGTTATGTCACGATGTGTCTCAGTGTGGCATTTTACAGCTTCTACATGCAAAAACCTGCGTTGAGCTCACTCACCTGTAACATTTACAATGAAGTACAGAGTATCACTGTCTAGGGTCCTAACAGCAGTGCAAGCATAGAGGCCCGAATCTCTGGCTGTGGCATCCTTAATTTGTAAGTACTCCCCAATAATCACTGTCCTATTGTCGGGCCCCAAAGGGAGCCCGTCCTTAGTCCAACTGATCGTGACGGCGTCTCTCAATTGACAGCGCAACTCAAGCGGCTCTCCTGGAAGTGCTGAGTAAACATCTGGCTGAGAGATTTGGTATTTGGTTGGCGGCTCTGCGAAGGTGGAAGGAAAGGAGGAAAAAATAGATAGAAGAAAGAGAAGGGAAAGGAGAGAATTTCCAACACAAGTCAGTGAAGGCCCTTTTCATCCATAGAAATCAAGTTATGTTAAATTTTTTTTTTTAAAGTTTCATCCAGATTAGCCCAGCAATCTGTCTTGTAAAACCGAACCACATGCAGGTTATTTTTCAAGAAGTTAACCACAAGCAAAGCTCAGTCCCTTTGGATCAGTGTCTTGGCATGTCCCTTGTCCCCAGTGCCACAATTCTCATCGGTCACAGCGAGCTGGAGACATGAGCTCTGCAGAACCTGGGGGCTTCAAAGAAATTGTAGGAGCAGGAGGAGTTCAAAAGGCAAATTCAATTTTATATCTCAGCATTTGAGCCCACAATTCAAATGAATAATTGTATTTCCCCACCTGATTTTATTATAAGTTGATTTTTTGTTTTTAAAGCCTGCAAAGTGCTGTTTTGAAAGAAAAGAAAGGTCAAAAAAACCCTCACTCACCAAGCTAATAAACATCAGTTCCTATACACAGCACACATGATGCCTTTTATTTTTCTCCCTGTGCCCATCACAAAGTCTCTGCATTTGCCTTTTACGCTGCCAGAAGTTCTCTCCGTGACAGCAACTTTTTCCTTTAATTTCTTTTTYGCCTCATTACTTATTTCACAACCTCTCCCAAGTGGAATGCAGCAGAAACCCAGGAGCACAACCGAAGCTTTCAAAGTCAAAGTACGCACAGAAGTTCAGAACGAAACGGCTCATCCCTCAGCTCCCTTTTGTAACCCAATAACAAGAAGAATGTCAAACCACAGCCTTTTTCCAAAAAAACATCCTTGGAAAACTACATCTGCCTATCGTTACTAGAGCTTCATCCCCCCCTTGCAAGGCCAGCTCTCAGCAGGGGGATGGAACTGCAGCCCCAGGCAGTGCAGACTGTCTCCACACTGCAGTGGGAAGGCTCTGCACACCTACGATGAGCTCAGCCTGTCCCAAAAACAGCTCCAGTGGCTGTTTGTCCCCACCACCACAGTATCTCTCTCCCAAGGGCCTCACCAAGGGCAGCAGGAATGGTAAATAAAGGAGAGAAGCACGGAGACATCTTCTGTTTGCTCACAGGGAAGGTCTGAGCGCACAGACAGCTGCTCACAGCACACATCCTGCCCTGCACAGGYACCAACTGTGCACCCACAATAAAACACCTCTCTGGCTGCTTGGGAGCCTGGGGGAGTTCTGAAAGAGGTGACTCTTTGATACCCACCTCTACTTCTTAGAACACCAAACCCCTGAAACCAGTGCTCCTCATCCCTGGGTTGTCAYTTCTTGTGCCACATTTCAACAGAGCAGGCTGAAACAAGCACTGAGCAAAGCTGGAGATGGGAGTTTGGAAATGCTCCAGTTCTGGCAGCAGCTGAGTTTTGTGTAGTCCAGCAAAGAGCAAGGACTCAATGGTCCCCATGGGTTCCTTCCAATTTGAATATGGTTCTATGAGCACCAGAAGGGGCCAGCACAGTAAGGGATTCATGCATGGAAACACCAAGTTCTATTGATGGATTTGGAGACAGCAAGTCCAATTCCTTCTCCCACCCACCCTTCAATCCTGTCATTCCAGGCATGTGCCCTTTCCAAGCYTCTCCTGCCTTTTTCCTCAGGGCAAACAGGTTTTTTCAAAGCACAGATTTGACACCTGCATCAAACCATGGTGGCACCACAACCATCCAACACGATCAGTTATAGAGTCTGTAAAGCTTCTTGGATTTTGATTTTATAGCAATGTTTCTGAACTTTTTAGCGTGCAGAGTTCCATCCCAGAGTCCAGGACAGGCTCCAACCCAGCTTTATACCCCTTATAAACTAATTCAGTCTGGCTGATACAGTCACGAACCAAAGATCTGCAATGCAGGTGTTTCACTGAGTGCTACTTTATGCTCTTAGAAATTGAATTTCCAGAAGGAGCATGGGCTCCTTTCTGCATATATTTTGTCACAGTAATGAGTGTACGTGAGTCTGCTTGAGAATTTTTTTTATTAGATTTCACTGTCAAATAAAAAAGGTACCTGAAGCCAGTTACCTAATTTACTTTGAAGTTAATAAGACTTCTTTGTAACGCTCTACCTGCAAAGAAAATTTATTTYACAGAGTTTACACTGTGCCAACAACGTACTGGAGCCTAAAAATGTCTTTGTTTAAACTTTTTAAAAGCCACCTTGGGTGATGATACCTCCTTTAAGTGCACTAGAGCCTTTTGCTGAGGAGTTCCAGGAAACTCACAGGTTGAGCCCACACACAATTACAATGTGTAATTGTAAAATAATAAAATAATGAAAATAATTTTTAAACATCACATCACATTTCATCTTTTTTTAAACTACTAACCCCAAAGTTGCACCAGGTCTTTTCAACATAAATCCAAATCCAAACGCAAGAACAGCAAYTGATTTCAAAATTACAACAAAAAAATCATTTTACAAATAAAATTACTAGTATACTAAGGAAAAGCAAGTTTCAAACAGGTATTAGCATTTGGTATATATTATCCTCCTCCATTTCTTACTCTCTAGAGTACCACAGAAGATGCAGCAAAGTGTTGTCACATATAATGAAGCCATGTTTGGAAACCGTGAGTTATTTCAGGTAAGCCTTTGTGTTGCCAAACTAGAATGTTGCAGCACTTAAGACTGTCACTTTTTATAATGTTTGCCTATAAACTCCTTTCCAGCGCGGGTTTGAAATGGTGCCCAAAAGCAAACAGAGAACAGGTGGGATTCTGAGGCATGAATCCGCCCAACAGCTTCACTGCGAAAATCAACCAGATCAAACTGTTCAGAAATTCCCAGCAGCACACAAACAACCCACGCTGCAAAGTTAACTCTCCCTGGGACTCTGGACAAGGATTTTTGCACTGGTCTGAAATTTAGGGACAGATTTTGAACTGGTGTTCACGCTGTACCATCAAACCAGTGGCTGACAGCAGGATTCTTTCCCTGCTCCCAAGGCAAGGACTGATGCCCTGCTATCACATCCAGCTCCTCCAGCCCTCTTTGCCTTGGAACTGGATCCTCAGCCATCACCAGAGACCTGTGAACCAGCCCTTTGCTGGGTTTGTCAGATTAAGGGAGAGGGTTTTTACAAGAGAGTGGCAAACACTGGCACAGGTTGCCCAGAGAGGCAGYRGATGCCCCATCCCTGGGARCATTTAAGGCCAGGCTGGACAGGGCTCTGGCTGAGGATGTCCCAGCTCATTGCAGGGAGCTTGGAGAAGAAGGTCTCTTCCCACCCAAACCATTCCATGATTCCAAGGCAGTGCAAGATTCCTTTCTGAGCAACTTCTGCCAATCCTGTAACCGTGGCATTGGTTCCTGCTGCAGAGGGGCACTACCTGCTGTGAATTACACCTGTCTGCCACCCCTAAAACATCAACAGAGGCATGTGCAGAATGATTCTGGGTGTTCTTCAACATTTCATGACACTGCTTCTTCAAGGGACACTGCTTCTGCTATTTTCTGCTCCCAGCCCCATCCTTATTGTAACRCTGGTGCTCACAATGTATTTAAACTTTATAGGTGGAGCTGTTGAACAATACAATACCACTGCAAACCAAGCTGCTGTTAAATAAACAGCTGTGAACTTTTTCTCTGCCTGCTCACACAGCCTCACAGCGTGGTTTATGCCATCCAGCCATCAAGTGGAGTAAAGACTGTTTGTATAAAATCCATGACCACAACAGARGACCGGGGACACTCTGACTGCTCTATTTCAGATTTTTAAGATATGCAATTGTATTCCAAATCATGTTTCTGTTCCAGATTCGGTCACTGAGAGATTTATACTTCCTGACGTTCTAATTAATAATAATAATAATTATTATTATTATTCTCCATTTAATAAAATGTTAACAAAGAGCTGCTTATCTTCAGTCTCAAGTCATTTAGTTACTTAGTTACAGAGCCAAATAATGAAACGATCAGCTAATAGCTAACCCCAGCAAAGATTCTCACACAGCTCTCCAGAACACAAAAGCCTCAGACCCCATCAAGCCACTTTCACTTCAAAAGGCTTTGGCAAATAACTAAACACTCACCACAGTGTGCCCAGAAGGGTCAACAGACCTGACCTGTCAAGAATCCAAGAGGTTCATTGCAAAATTGAATGTGCCCACAGGGAGCTCCAGGCTGCCAACCACCACCRCTGCTGCTTCTCCTACCCCTTCTCATGGCTTTTCTGTCACTGAGGAAAATCCAGCAGGATTGGATGGACAGAATGGAATGGGGATGTCAGAAAGGTCTCATGGTTTTGCAAGGCTTGAGGCTCTCTCCAGGAGGCAGCCCAGGTGTCACCAGTCGGGTGTGCAGCCTTTCCTTCCCCATTACCAGGTTCACAATGATGGGATTCTGCCTTAACTTCAGACCATATTAAGAGCATCTCCATGTCCCCTTCTGACCATGGATGATAAAATCAGCTGGGAAAAGGCACAGCCACCAGTCTGAGAACACAGARAGTCATTCCTGGCCATGGTGACCATCTCCCGTTAGCCAGCAGCAAACAAACCAAAGCCACAAAGGCTCCTTAGACAAAAGGGGACAAAACAGTGTTTGCCATTCATCCATCAGCTGCTCTGAAGCCACTGGATGGATTCCTGCTGTCCCATTTGTGTTCCTTCCATCAGCCAGCTGCCAGCTCTGCCTCCACCAGGCACCATCAGGAAGTCTCTGTTCCGATAAAACACTTTATTTTCCAAATTTTTACAGCTTCTCCCATAATTTTAAAACACTAAAAGTTTAYTTTTTAAAAAATCCCTTGTCCCTGAACAAGACTCCAAAGAGCATGAATAATTTCCCCCCACCCCTAATGTATAAAAACATCAATTTCTCAAATCTGATTAAAAAGTTCTAGGCCTAGTAAAAAAGTTCAAACACAAAACTTGAAAGAGCTACCCATGACAGTTACAAACATAAATATGTGGCAATTCCAAGCCTTTACTTGTTCCTTTAACACAAGATCCTGGGCTGTTCTATATAATAGCAGTGACTTTCACCAAAAAAAGTGCCAGGYTAACCAAAATAAATTTTTCCTGGCATGTTCTTTATTCGTGTTATCCTTAGAAAATATTAYCGAATAATCACCTGATGGGTAAAGACATGAAACCAGAGCAAAAAAAGAAATTATGTAAGGAACAGGAATAATCCTCTTGCCCTGGAAATGAACATTTGAAGAAGAAAGTTGCCAAATCATACGTGGCTGGTGCTCCAGCAAGAGAGGAGCTTCCAGCCACACTGACCTGCTGCAGCTTGGACCTCCACACCTCCACACCAGGTCAACTCCTACTGAGTCCTACATATACTAAAACTATTTAAAAAAAAAAAAAAGTGAATCTCCTCCAGTGAAATAACTTGCCAATGTCATCACGGGTAAGGGAAAATATTACACTGCACTATATCTTGTTTTCCTAAGCTTTGAATGCTTAGCAAAATACAAAATTCTGGTGYGATACAAAGCATTTTGCCACTTGCCGGACTCCTTGGGCAAGAAAAGAAACCTCTACACAGGCACCCAAAAATGACCTCACAGCCAGCAGGACAGAGCAGGGGGAGCACAGATCCTCACGGGGTGAGGGACATGAACAGTTTGATCAGGGTTTTGATCACTGCCAAGCAGCTGGGTGGACATGTCTCACYCACCCCGTGGTTAAAGGAAGACTCATTCCCAACGAGAAAGGAATTGTACTTGTCTAGGCTTCGTGCAGAGATTAAAAACTCCTACAACTGTTAGCCTGCTTGCTCCTACCTGTCTTTATGGACGTGATTGTTGAGTTATGGCTGCACAACCACGCAACTTGCGTCAAAAATGCCAAGTATCACATGCTCGTGGGCTTGGCCGTGTGCTTTCTGCCACTGGAAGCCAAGCCAGGGAAGACTCGGAGCATGCCAAGTTCAAAGTAAACAGCAGAGCCCRGCGAGGCCACCTCCTGCTGCTGGGAACTGCCCTGCCACTTCTTCCTGTTTGTCCCCATTCCTCACGCTCTGCTCCTTGCAGGATGAAGAGTTTTTTTATATAGCAGCACCATAGGATTGGAAACAGGAAAGCAGCAGGATGGCTTCTGCATGAAGTTTGGTGACCATGGAGGCAAAGAGCACCACCAGCCTTAAGAAGCCACACCAAACCCCCGAAAATTACCATGCTGCCTCTCCTAATTTCATCAGTTTGATGAGAAACTACAGGACATCTTCAGGATTTGAATGTTTGGTTCACCACACCAAATCTTGGCCGCTTCTGTTCCAAGTCATAAACTCCACCACCTGCCTGAAGTAACAGAGTGAGAGTCTCTGTGTTAAGTGAACTGAGGAGTACAACAAACCTATCAGACATGTAACGTAATCTCAAAAATAATTAACTGCTCTTCAAACTCATTACAGAAGAGTCTTCTCATGTAATCTATTATACAATACAAAGGGGAAATGAATCACTTTTTGCCAGAACCTCAAATGAAAAGCTGAAAAAAAAAAAATTAATCTTCTCTCTCTAAAAAAGCAGAATTCGAAACTAGGACCATTTTCTTCTTGTTTTTTCTTTCAGCAACAGCAGAACTTCAAATCTCCCTGACTGAATTCTGCACGTAACCAAGTGGCAAAGCAATTAAACCAGCTCCTGTTGTTCAACCCAGCCTTAAAGTCTGCTTGGGAAAGGCTCCATAAGAAGATATACAGCCTTGGGAAAGTGTACAAGCACGTAGATTTGGTTGCAAAAAGTTTTTCTTGGGTTAAGTATATTTTCTTCCACCTATTCCAATCTGTAGCTCTTTTTCAGGTTCTTTATTTGCATTTCAAGAGCAACATTAAACCTTAACAGAACATAGCATCGATCCAAACATAAAAACAGAACCTTTTTCTTCCAGGTTTGCCAAAGGCCATGATCAGGACTATTACTGCTCAACGTGCAGAAAAAATAAATTACAACTGGGAGGTTAAAAATTGCACAATTCAATGTTGCAGTGTTAGTTCTGGATGCAGAGAACATCTATTCAGATTCCCTACAAGCAAGTCAGCAGTTGTTTCTTTTGTACCCRGTCCCATTTTTACTTGACTATACAAATCCTCTTAATTTTAGCAGCTCGTCTGGAAGTCTCATCTTGCCTGTTCCCCTGAAATTCATCTCCCCCCACTTCCTAAAGCGGGATTTGAAAAAAAAAAAAAGAACTCACTGGAAACAATATTCCCCAAAACATCCTCTCAGCACTTTTGAAAGTCCCATCCACAGCACAYATAAACCACGGGATATTCTCCAAACACTTCAAAGCTTCAAGGCATACCAGGCTCCCTTTCAACCGAGAGSAATATTCAGGCAAGAGGCATCACAGCTTGTTTAATTCCAGCTCCACGCAGAGCACAGTYTCCAGTGGGGACAAAAAAAGAGCAGCACAAGGAGCCAGGCTGGCTACCTGCCCTTCCAGGTGGGATAAACCACTTACACAATGCTCCACTTGAACTTGCAGACACCTCCRTCACTCCTGACGGTGGCAGTGGCTCCTGGGCACTCTGCCATACTAATGGAAGAGGCTTCAAACGCTTCTGAATTGCTACAAGAGCTATTACTGAGCTGTGGTTCACTGCTGATTTATTAGAGAGTCTCCATGCTAATCCTGCACGTCTGAAATACCTGTGCTGCCCTGCTGGGTAAACAGGGAAATCTGGGTTTTTCAACACTGCAGTATCTAAACAGCACTACTTTTCATGATTAAACAGTGTGTAACAGAACCAAGCCCAAGAACTACCCAAAATTTGAACCAGGGGTTTAAAACTATTTTCAAGAACTGTGGGGCGGCGTTCAGAATGAGAAGTCGTATTACTTTTCCTTGAAACAAATTAAATATTGCGACACTGAGAGGGCACTTTCCAAACCTGCAAAGCCAGTCTCCCCAGAGCAGCCTCTCCTCCTGCCAGCAGCTCACCTCTCCATACAGCCCATCCTAAAGGAAGAGTATCATCAACCTTACTGTGGCTTTCTAACCCACAGTCAGATCTTTTAAAAAAGAACACCTGAACCTCCTACAGCCCTGTCCTGGTCCCACCAAAGCATCCCCAGCCACAGCATCCCACTCCAACCCCACCCAGAAACATCCACAAATCCCCTGGGAGAAAGCCTGAGGTGTCACAAGATTTCTTTCCTACCTTTTCCTTCCGTGTCACAAAACTCTTTTCAAAATGCAAACTCATGAAAACAGGAGTTTTTTGTTCTAAGAGGAACAAAAAAATACAGCTAAAATATGGTTTTCTCCTCCCCAACCAGCCTCTCATCTCATTTTTCTCCCTTTCCCTTTCCAGTAAACCCTCACAAAAGCAAACTATTTCCTCGGTACAAAAGAATTTTCCCCTCTTCCCAGTTCTTGTGGCTTTGCTTGACACGGTGAATGTCCCAAACTGATGAGCCAGTTCTTTAGCAGGGGAAGAAAAGCAATAATTACACACAACCTGCAACGTGTGAGGAGCAGAATGAAAGTAGGTCAGGTCTCAACTCCTCAGCTTCACTGGGGTTCACCAAATGCTTTCACTTACAGTCACTTCAAAAATACAATTAAAATAATAATAGCACAGCAAGTGAACAAAGCAGCAGCGCAGAATTCAGCTTTCTGTGCCTTTCTTTGAGATGGAAAATGGTATTTGTGTGGTGACAAGAGGCAGGAAAACCTGAACAGAAAATAAAGCCCATCAGACACATCCCTATATCAGAGGCTGACTACTCTGATGCTCAGAAGTCCAGGAAAAACAAAACCCCTAAAAAAAGTTTCTTTGAAAAAAAAAAAATTAAGCAAATCAAGCCAACAAAACAAAGAAACCACCAGTGATAATTAAGAGATGTGAAAGGACAACCTGGAGACATGCATAATCTCTTTATGAATTATAAGCTGGTTTTAAAAGTAAAAAAAAAAACCAAAATCAAGTTAAAAAATCTATTCCCCTTACAGAATCTCTTGTTTTGCAACTGTCCCCAAGGAGCAAATGCCAGCAGAGCTCTGCTGACGTTCCCAGCTCCGACTGAAACCCGAAGGGCCAAACTTCCAGAACAGCCCCGGCACTCCCAGCACACGTTTTGTAATTACAACAGGAGCTCTTGGCTGCTGCACTCCTGCAAATCTGGTCCTTATTTAAGATCTGACTCTTACAAAGTTGCTCCAAAGTTGCTCAGTTGCTCCAACTTCTCTTTCAATCAGCTTTAAAGTCAGTTTAGTCCCTGGTACTGCAAGACGGCATCTCTGATTTGGGGAGCACGCTGTGCCAAATCTCCAAAAAAAAAAAAAAACCTGCTACAGACACACACTGCAACGTGCTGGAGCTAAACTCAAAGGTCTGAGCTCCAAATCRGTTCCCAAATTGCTGTGAGGATGATTTTACACTGGCAGGCTCCGTGCCAAACCAAATATTGCCCYGTTTCCCACTGCCACCGCTAACACAAATCAGTGCCCTCTGCAGAAGATGCTCCCATTTGTCCAGCTGGGATTCATGCTTTGGCTCTTTTCAGCCTAAATTTTGCACTTTTTTAACGACACTGAAATATTTTTTTTCTCCTCTAGTCAAACCAGGTGTGCCATTACACACAGACAAGACATAACTTGCCAAAGTGGGTGATGGTTCTTTTGGAAAACACAAGATTTAAACTGCTTGGGAGCGCTGCTTCGAAGAAAGTCTCTGTTTTACTCTAAAGCTTCTATYTTGAAGTCTCAAAATGTTTAACACTTAAAAATAAGTGACACTTCCACTTCCAGTACGGACTTTCTCTTTAGATATGATAGAAATGATATGATAGTTATGATAGTTAAGTATTTTTCTTGCTTTCCCATCTGATCCTAAATTAAACACTCATTTTAAGAAAACACTAATCTCTGAACATTTTTGTTTAAAGCCATTTAAAGATCATTTCTAGTGAAGCTGGGAAGCTGGATATAGAAATAAGCTCATTAAGAGCTACGCCAYGGGTATTATTAAAAGACCACAATAGTCCATCGTCTCATGCATACACAACCTTGCATAACTGGAGATGTCAGCATTTTCATTGTAAATTCTGCTTTCAGAGGTTTCTAACTTGCCTGTAAAAAAGCTGCTGCAGCCTGAAATTTGCTGCAATTTCTCTGCCAAGGAACAACTATTTTAATGTTAGGAAACCATGCATTCATTGGAGTCGGCCGCTGGTTTGGGGTTTTAGCTATATAAGTGGTTTAAAAAAAAAAAAAAAAAAAAAAAACCCTCACTAAAAGAATCAAATTCCTAAAAGTTAGTTATTATCGTACCCCTTCAAAAAGCTGCAACTGTATGGCAGATAAGCCTAAAACATGCAATTATTTCTGCTACTTTGCAAAATAGTAGCCACTCAGAGAGACTACCAACTCCCTGTGCCTCATCACCACAGACTGTAAATAACAACCCTACCCACGTCCAATTAGTTTGAAGCTCAAGACCATGCCCCCGCTAAAGGGCTGCAGATTTTAAACACAGAATGGACACATTAAGACTGATTTAATCTGGCTGCTTGTACAATTCCCCAGAATCTCAGCTAGCAAATCCTGTGCTGGGCCAAATAACTTACTGAACCGGATCCCTGAGAGGGCATCCAGCCCTCACCCGAAGCTGTGGGGATGTCACATTCCTCCATAATGGGCTTTAATAATTGCCCTTCCTTGAAATTAAATTAAAAAGAAAATAAATTAAAAAGATAAAGCCAACTCTGATTTAACTAATCGGTTTGAATTATTAATTTAACTTGCAGGTATCAAAGGCGCTCTGTTGTTTGAAAAGAAAAAGCCAAAAGAAAACAGTAACAAGGGAACCCTGGGTGAACCATTTGCTTTATTTTTTCCTACCAAATTGGAAGCAGCATCCTGGTGCTTCTGCACCACCTCTGTCCCAGGAAAATGATGGATGTGCAGGGTCCCACCAGCTCTGTGACCTCTCAGCACTGGGGTGGAGAGGACCCAGAGGGACATCCCCAGGATGGGGAATGGGACAGGGGACATCCCACCACCACAGCATCCCTTTTCCACACCCTGGAGCACCTCAAAAAGTCCCACATCCTGACCCAGGCAGGTTACAGTGGCTAAAGAAGGATCTCCAAGTGGACAGTGCTGACCAGGGGAACCACAGGTGACATTAATGTTAAAGCACTGCCAACATTTTTACAAAAATGAAGGCACATTGCTCACATGACTCACCATTTTTACAGAAAGGAAGGCACTGTGCTGAACATATTTATATTTGTATGTTGTTTGGGGTCAGCAAATGGCTGTGACTGAGTTAAAACCCAAAGGACATCTCATTACTCATTTCCACCATAAGGACACGTCACCATCAAAGGGGGTTTCTCTCCTTCCCTGCTGCTCCGAGGAACCTCCCAAAGGCAGGACCATTCTGAACCACTGTGTTTTTCACAGGACACAGAAATAGGCTGTCCCCTGTGGAAAGCTTCAATTAATCCTTTGAAATTTGACCTAAATTAAAAGAACTGAAACGCGTTGTCACTGTGCCGGGCGGGGGCTCCAAGTGGGTGCTCCAAGGACGGTGTCAAGGCATTGCATGTGGGTTAGAGACCAAATTAGCTACCCAGCAGGATGATAACACACAGCCTGGCCAAGGGAAGGTCAAGGGAGAGCTCACTATTTATCAAATATATGTCCAAACTAATTATTCAGTTCACAAAGTAACCCTTCAACCCATGTGTGCGGTCAGAGCCCTGGTGAAACGCTGGCTATCATCAAAGGCTGGGGCACACACAGGCACAGAGAATGCTGCCTTTGTGCACGCTGGGGGAGACTTAGTTCTAAATATTTAAAAGCAGAAAACATCTTCATGCTCCCCAGGCCAAAAAAACACGTGTGTAAACAGTTGTGAGATATAATTTGAGAGCTGAAAGTCCCCACACCAACTCGGACAGGTCCCGTTTCTGCTCACGCAGCGGAACAGCCTCGGGTTTTGCCATMCCTGCTTGGGAATAAAACACCACAGCAGAGACCCAGCAGCCCTCACCCACAGCATCCACACCAGCAGTATCACTCACCACGGATCAAGATGCCATTTTCAGAGTAAACACTTTCATATGGACCAGAGCAGCATCCAATGGTCACAGAGGGATGTTTATTTATTCAAGATTAATTGTGAAAAAAAAAAAAGCAAAGCACCTTGATTCATGACATCCATGCATATCCACACAGATAAATACTGCTTGTACTAAAAGCACATACTTTAGTATTTTTCATACAAAGCCAGATACTCTGCATAAAATTATTGCAAATGTCCCTGAAGTTACATATAGCTGAGAGAAGGCATTTTCTCTGTGACAACCAAAAGAACAAATCTCAATTCCTCTTCACGCTGCATAATGCTTTTCCAATATTCTGAGTCATCAAGACAGCAAACAATAACAAYCAAACCACCTTGTATTMAAGATAAATAAATAAATAAAGACAATTCAGGGCATGTCCATGAAGGAAGACTCCGGAACAGATCAGCAAGTGTCACCAAAGGTCATGGCCCTGCCGACCTTCTCAGCTGGCATGAAATGTCATAGCTCTAATGACTGCAGTCAGCAGCCCCATTGAAAATTTACATTATTAGAGCACCTGACCCCCCAAATTAGCTGTGCCCAAAATGTTTTGGCATTTACTAAATTAGAAAAGAAGAGTGCTTTGTCTTTGAAGAGATCTTTTGAAGGTTTTTTTTTTTGTTTTGGCTTGGAGAGCTTGTGGGTGGCAGTGAGAGAGCCCAGAGAAGGTGATTGTGTAAAAACTTGGTTTTGTTTTGGTTTG
>NW_026623726.1:422682-428379 GCF_030028575.1 Malurus melanocephalus | reverse complement strand
ATCAACAATCTCCATGGCTGACAGRTCACAATATTGCTATTCTTTGAGATTTTTTTTTTCAGGAATCCTTGCTAGGGAACAGGACTCATCGTCTCTAGATAGCTCATCCCCTGCCATCAATAAAAATGTACTTGGAGCAGATTCTAAAAATGTGTTAGCTGGTGACGTCTATTTTTAGAGGCAATGGATAGAAACAAATGAGTTTTGCATGAAGATGCATTAAATAAAAACGAAGCTGCATCYGTGGCCACGAGCAGTAGAAGGTGTGAAGGCCAAATTCTCTGCAGCAAGCCTGCCAGGTCAGAAATGCTCTGGGGACTATTAGATCAGCCTGACAGCTGAATTACTGGAATTGTGATCACTCCCCCAAAAGACAGACACAACCTCAGGAAGGAAAGCTCAGTCCCCCCAGAGATGCTCAGAGAGCAGGAACGATCCAGCACAACACAGTAAAATCATTCTTCAACACAATCAGCTCTCAACAATAAATAACCAGCCCCTCCTCAGCTCTTCAGAGAAGGAAAACACTTTGCAAAGCTTGAGGAGCAGATAAACCTAGAAGAATATATCAACAGGTRCAGGCTCAGGATAGGAGATTTGATCAAAACACCTCTTCCAATGTGAAGGTCTAGCTTAGCCTCTGCTTTCACAGTAATCAACTCCARCCCTTCTATTCAGACCTCAGCGTTCACACCTTCAGAACTTGAGACCCGACACAGAACCRATTGTGCTTGGCTATTAACAGCAACAGGGAAGTTTGTTCTGAGTACAAACACCAATAAAGCTGCAACTGCATCGTTGCAGAGTGCCTGGCAAAACTAAACATTCACAAAGAAAAACTAYAGAGATTCCTTTTTCTCTGAACTCCTCAGGTTAAAACAATCCCAGTGCCCAGCAGCCACTCATCCGCTTCATTCCTTGAGACAGCAACACGTGTAACACTCACAAAAGTGCCACAGACTGTTTATCTTAAAGACCCATTCCTGAAAACTTTCATCTGCACACTCTGATTATACAACATGATGACAGTCCCAAGTGAAATCACTGACACCACTGGCTTGCATAAGAATAAACAAACGCACGCTTGTACAAACACAGCCCGGGCGAGAGCAGGGAAAGTCAGAAACCGTAACTCTCCAAGGCTGATCTGTTACTTGCCTTGGATTTACCACAGCACAAGGAAAGATGTTGACTTCTATTTTGAGATGTCCAAGCATTTAAAATTAACTTCTTTTAAGGAATTAAGGATTCTTGAGGGATTTACCTTCAGGTTCCACCGTAGCGTCTTCGACAACTAAATTAAATGAAGGTCGAGCCAGGGAAAGTCCAGCCATGGTGACCACCACCAGGCAGATAAGGCAACCCGAATCCCAGCTGACCATCTTTTTAGAGTAAATTCCTGGTCCATTTCCATATCTCCATGTGGACTTYAATCCCATCTGAACACCTCTAGAGAAGCATGGAGAGAAAGCCGTGCCTTCGGCCAGGGTAATGCCTYCTCCCTTGGAACGACGGCTGCTGCTGTGGGGAGGAGAGAATTTAACAYTGTCAGCAAAAACATCTCGAAACACAAACCAAAAACCTTCATAAAGCCTCCAACAGAGCTGAGGTGAGAGGGAGGGGAGGAGGAGAATGGGAAAAATAGTTTTCCAGCTTCAAGAATATGTGAAAAGTGAGTGACTTTTCATCTTCTGTTAGCAGTTTCCATCATCACCTGAGGCGTAACCAAGTCCTCCTTGTTTTCACAAAATCACTTCTCAGCGCATATTGAAAGCTAYTTTACTGACAGAAAAACATACAGGTTTTCAAAAATGAGAGGCACACACATGTGCAGGCACATAACCTGTAATGCTACAAAATTACCACAATTATACAAATTATATTCTTGTTATTGTTTGAAGGTTTATGTAAGTTTGCCTTGTTTTTCATTCCTTCACCTAGGCAGCTCTGCAGCCAAATGAATTTGCAGGAATTCAGTAATTTTCCACAAGAAAAACAGTTGGAAAATACACTCTTTAGACTTGGAAAATCTGTAAGACTATTTCAACTCAGGACTTCCAGCTCCCCTATGGATGTACCTTCTTTGGACTCAGTTTAGTGTCCYTTTACAGCCCGACAGTGCTGGATAAGTGAAAGGCTCTGGTTTTGCAGTGATATTGGTCTGCTACACTGCATGGCAGGCAATTAAAATCTGTATAAAGTATGGCACGGATTGCAGGAAAGCATCACTTTCCATCTATACATACCAAACTGGGTGCACAAACGTTTCTTTTCTCAGTGTCTCAATGATATTATTGAATACATTTTTCTGAGTTGGCAGGGGGAAAGAAGTCTATTTAATTCAAACAAAACTAATTTAAATGKATGGAGAGTTAACTGGTAATCCAGGTATGGTCTGAGGGAGGAGAGAAATGCCACCAAAGTAACTGGCACTCCCTTCAGGGGACCYTGTTGCCTCCACACTGAGATGCCAGGTGAGGGTCAGAAGAGCATCCTCCTCACAGGGTGATTTAACAGCTCAAGCAGAAAATGAGACCTGATTTTCCGCTTCAGAAATAAAAGACGGTAAAACCTCAGTAAATGGGTAAAACAAGTAACTGCAGCAATTGTTCTAATCTGGTCAATGATTCATCTTAGATGTGATGAAACCCAACTGAAATTTGGAGAGCACTTGTCTTGAAGGGAAAAAATAACACAAAACCTCTTTTTCCCTCCTGCCCTCACACTTGAAAGTTTAAAAAAAAATAAAAAGGGAGGGAATGTAGAGATGAAGTCAAGCTTATCCAAACTCCTTGTCATTTGGATGTGGTGCAGTACCTCAGCATACAGAAACAGGGACACTTTCTCCATTATAAAGCCAACCACTGAAAAAGTTGATTCTAATTTTATTACCCTTTTGCTACCCGCTGTCTGCAAAATTCACACTACTATGGACAGAAATGCTGTTGAGGCACCTTTGATTTTGGGTACTATATACAGTAACTTCTGGAATCAGTAGAAATAAATTTTGGATGACATAAATAAGGCACTTGAGGAAAATAATACACATCCAGGTGAATCCCTGCTACTTCACTGCAATCTTTTTCCAACTCAGCTGGTATCACCTCAAAGCCCTGTCCCTCCTGTCGAGATTTAA
The DNA here is from genome assembly GCF_030028575.1 of Malurus melanocephalus. Classification (NCBI taxonomy): domain Eukaryota; kingdom Metazoa; phylum Chordata; class Aves; order Passeriformes; family Maluridae; genus Malurus; species Malurus melanocephalus. Next base: position 425,243 of record NW_026623726.1, on the reverse strand, counting down.
GCCTGGCTCAAGCATCCCAGACCACAAGCTAGCAACTACCATTAAATCTCCAGTGAAAACACCACCAGACCACTGCACAAACATTTGTGAAGAGCTTGCCCAGCCCTTCTCTAAATAAGCCYGGAGCAGGTGTAGAGCTGAGGAGAGTTCTGTCTCGGGGACTGTTCTGTGTCTGGTGTAGGATCAGAGCAAGCCCCCCTGGATTCTGCCACCCAGGTCAACTGCCCACCTCTGCTGTCTGGCAGCCACAGCTCTGCAGCTCAGTTTATCCAGCTGTAAAGTGGGTAGAAACCCCTAATTAACAGCCTGGGTGTAATGCTGATTTAATTTCCATAAATCATCCTGTAAACTCTGATTAAGGTCTATGTCGATAAATGCAAAAACCAATCATAAACCTGCAGAAAGAAAACATACCAGAACACCGGCATATATTTCAGACTCCAGSAGCATTAATTCCACTGACATTTCTGCAGTTTCAGATTTTCAGACTACATTAAACACCRCTGAAAGCACATTTGTGGTTCCTATCCTCATGCTAAATCCTGAAATGCGGCACAAGGCWACTTGGCCACGCGTCTCCTCACCTGAAGGTTTTTGTTGGCTTCTGCACCTGAACATCTGCCGGCAGTAAGAAAGGATTCTTCATCCACAGGGCAGCAGCAAACTCAAAATCGTGGCTTGCAAAGGTGCAACAAAGCAAAAATCAAAGCTCTGGATCCATCCATGAAGCCAAACCACTTTTTAGCGCCACGAAAGGTTTCAAGGGTTGCCCTCTCCCAAAAGAAGTGGAGTCCAACGAAGATGAAACGAAACCAAATTCTTTTCATAGTTTAATTGCCACAGTTGYTGGGGGACGAATCTCTGGAAAGACCTCCTGTGCTGGATAATTATGTACCTCTATCTCAATGTTTGGAACACAGCCCCAGCATGCTTTTTGGCCTCCACAATTCTGGCTTCCTGACTACAATACCATAATCCCTCCTGGAGTCTCAGACTCAGTGAAAGCCACACGTAGTGTTTATTTTTCCCCTTGAAAGGGAACTCTGTCTCTCTTCTCAGCCTACACTTTGGGGAGGAGTTGTCAGCCCCCAATGATTGATGGCTCTGCTTGCMACTCGCTCATCAAGTCAATTTTCACCTCGTCACATACCTGCCCAAATTTTCTTTGCCAAAMTGACAAGCATGGGAAAGCAGACTGGTTTGGGAGCCCAACCAAATTCCTCCAAGCTGTACTTCAGTTTAAACACACTCACACACACAAACAAGTAGTACTTGTTCAGCAGTGGCATTAATTAAATTCAATGCTCAGTGTTCTTTTTAATCTACTTGCATTGTTGTTTATAAGATGTTTATCACTCCCCAGGGACAGTACAATTTGTAGAGTATGCTAACCAAATCAATACACTGCTCACTGTCTAACTTTTCAGCATCTTTCTCTAACTGGCGGGGAATAGCAAAATCTGAGTGAAATACAGCTCTTTCCTCCACAAAGAAACCTCAAGCGCTCTAAAATCCCAGTAGTTTCATCAGAAAAATCCAGGTAGATGAGGTCTTAAAGCTAACAGCGTTATATACATATACAGCGTTCACCATTTGCATTAGTTCCRCTGACAGAAGAACTATGTATGGACAGAAAATGACAAAAATATACATCCGTCTACAAAACTATATATATATATACATATGTATCTAACAAGACTCTTCATCAGAGTTCAATCTCCAAGCAAATCCGAGCATCACAGCTATTAAACATTAATTCTGGARGACTAATGGGAACCGGCTGGCAGCTTCAGTACTTTTTCATTGTTTGAACTTCTTTCATTTGCTTTCCAGGACTATCCTGTTTTTCTCAAGTCTTTTGCCACCAARAGATCAGGGGGGGCAAAAAAAATCTGCATTTTAATTGACATTCCAGAGAGAGAGAGAGAAGTCCAGAGGCTGCTGATTGCTGTCTATTCAGCCCAAACAGGCTTTTCAGATGAAAATGAGAAAAGGCTAGTGGAAGATTTACAGGGATTTGGTACAAAGGAGACAATGAAGTTTTAAATGTTGATAGCGTTTCACACCAAACGCATAATGGGTCCCAGTTTGAAGGGGCCGCTTTGCACTTAAATATATCTTTCATTGACGATTCCTGTCCCCCTTTATCTCCGACGGGGCGGTTGTGCCCCGCGGCCCCGCTCCCGCAGCACGGCGGGGCAGGACCGGGCTGCTCCGGGCTGCGACCCGGGGCTGGCACCGACCGGGGGCTGCTCCTTCGGGACCGAACCCCGATCATCACTCCCTGCTGCCCGTCCTGCTGTCACCCCTACAACCATCCCTAAAGTCACCCGGGCACCCACGGGGACGCGAGGAAGGCGGGGAAGCAGCGGTGCAGCTCGGAGTTCCCCGCGCACCGCAGCGGCGACAGAGTGACCACAAACCGACCGGCAGCTCCACCGGAGGAACGGAGCTCCGCACCGGCACAGCCCAAACCGAGACCCAGGAGCTCCGCACCGGCACAGCCCAAACCGAGACCCCCGATCCACGCACCGGCACAGCCCAAACCGAGACCCAGGAGC
>NW_026623726.1:375586-422228 GCF_030028575.1 Malurus melanocephalus | reverse complement strand
CCGCGGGACGCGCCCGGGGCAGGCAGGAGGGCGGCGAGGCGAGGCGGGAGCCGGCCCGGCGCCCCGTCCCGTGCCGTGCCCTGGCTCGGCCGCGGCGGCTACCGCCTCAGAGGGGCGAGCCCGCCGTGCCCGGCGCCAGCTGCCTCCTCCCCCGCGCGGGCATCGCCGAGCAGCGCGCCGCGGGTCCCGCTCCGCTCCATCCAGCCGCCCGCCCCGAGCCGCCGCAGCTTTGTCACGCCGACAGCCCCCTCGGGTGGGAGGTGGGTTTTCTCTCCCCCCTTTCCCCCTCTCGGCGCACTCCTCCGGCTCCTTCCTCCTCCCCCGGTCACTCCCCCCGCTGCAACCCGAGCCGTTTCCTGGACGGCGCTGCCGGGCTCTGCCAATCGCCGCCGAGCCCCTTCCCCCGCCCGGCCCGCAGAGGTGCGGAGCCCCGAGCCCCCGCCCCGCCCGGGGATCGCGGATGCCCCCGCGGTGCGGACCTGGCGCGTTCGGCAGCACCGGAGAGGGGYGGGAGGGGAGCAGGGGACCCCCCGCTCCAGCCGCTGCCTGCCCGGGAGARCGGGGCAGCGCATCAGCGACTGCGGGGCTGGAGGGGAGGAACCCCGCGCAGCTCCCGGACCCTTGCTCCTTTGAAAGTTTTCCAGCGGGTTGGAAAGGAAGGATGGGGAGCGCGGCAAATACGACCGCGGTGGTTGAGCCCGGGCTGAGGCACCGCCCGTCCGGCACTGGGCACCATCTGCATCCTCACGTAAAAATGGTACCAGCTCAACAGTCTTCCCCRAAACCTCTCCTGAAGWGTTTCTGGCTCAGAAGCCATGGCTRGCCTGTGGCCAGTTCCATCTAKAGAGGATGGYTGGATAGCACCCGCTCCAAAAATCACCCTCGGGAGCCTCTCAGTTCAAAGCCCGATTCCAAMTGCCCCGTGAATTGGTCTGACAGTGCACCTCTAATACCTGTCTGTGTGGTGCCCAAATGGGAAAAGTTGTCGAAAAGTTATGCAAATATCATTTGCTTGGACACACAGATTTAAAACTGCTTAATATGGGTATTCAAAATTCAATACAGCTTAGCCTGATCCATGCTTAATAAAACACTTGCTTTAGATACCATCAGCTAAATGGTTTTGAATGGTTTTGAATGGTTTTGAATATGGAGTTTGTGTAATGCTTGCTTGTGTAGAGTCAGCTTGACAACAAAATCAATAAGTGGTGGTTGCCTCAAATTTAATCAGTGTTGATCAATTTAATGTTATTTTATTTAAGCTCTACTGGACATTTTATATGTTGTGTGCAGTATTGATCAAGGGGAGTTTCAAGGACTGTGGCCACATATCATCGTGTAACTCTATTTACACCAAAAACGTGAAAACAAGTTTTCTGTAGAATATGTACTTACCTCCCAGCACGTATTTTCCCACCAGTACTGCAGTCTTTATGAAGGATGGCAGACAAATTTGTAATTGATTGGAAACATAGGTTTAGTATTTTTTTTGTTGTTGTTCCTAAAGCAACAGACATCTGAATGTTCTAATTGAGAAGCTGAGATGTCACAGTCAAGATCCAATTTTCCCAGCTCCGGGCATGTCCATCTCCCATTGAAAACATTGTTAACACATTCTCACATAAATTATTGTCTGGCACAGGAAGCTGCAATACCTTTCCCCATTCATCGATATCTTTGCATACTCTGAAAGAAAAGGAAGCATTCCACTAAAAATGACAAATCAGAACACCTATTTCCAAAGTCTGGAAGCACTTGWCAGAATTTATTCTTTTGGAGGATGAAAAGATAGCAGTCTATCAATAGCAGCCTTTTCTCTTAAATGAGCCACATTTTCCTAAAGTGGCCCACAACAGCCCAGCTCCTCAATCTGAGAAAAGCAGAAGCATGTTTGGAATTAAAGGGGTGGGGGGGAGATCAATTCTGTCATCATATTTAGGCTTCAAGAGATCTCAGTGGGCCCAGGGAGCCTTTCATAGCAGTAGGCTGCTGAATGAGAGCATAATCTCTTTACAGTTTTTTCCTCCTCCTCTCAAAGTGGCTGGGATCTTTTCTGTGAGCCCTCCTGCACGTGAATGGTGTGGCTAATAAGCCTATTAATGAGGTTCCACAGCAGAGTGTGAATAGGTAAATAAGCCCCAATCTGTTGAGGTTCAGGAGCAAGGGCAGTAAAGCCATCATGAACTAAAGGTGACAGTTTGAACTGAAATAGGAACAACAGCTCCAGGTTTCAAGCGAAAGAATAGACAGACAAGGCACACATTCAGGCTCCTTTTACCCCCTACCGAGTCCTATTTTCTCTCCCATTCTTCCTCCTTTATAAAATGTCTTGAGTAGTCACCCATTTTTTCAAAAGCTCTTGAGACGTCCTTTTTCATCCTGGCAATGATACATCAATAGGGAGGAAGGAAAATGAGGACACCAATGCTCCTTTGCCCCGCAAGTTTCAAAAGCAGGAACAGCGCTGTGTGCCCTCGCATATGGAAGCGGGGGAGGAGAAAGAAAGTTAAATTGAATCTTTCAGCCCTGCCAGCTCTTTGTCGCTGCTGTCAGGCGAACCCCGGTCCTCCCTCTGCACGCAGGCAGGGATACAGTTAATGTTCAACAGGGGCAGGGTCCGAGCCGGGGGCTCCAGATGCAGCCAGRGCACATCTGGGCTCCAAATCCCCGGCGAGGGGCAGGCAGAGGTGAGGAGATGGATTTATTCCCGCCCGACATCTCTTTTACCTGGCAGGGTTAGGTGAAGATGTGCCTGGCTTGAGGCTGCTCCTGGGATGGAGCCACAAGAGCCCGGCTCATCCATAAAAGCCCGGCTTGAAGGGATGAAGGTGGAAGGTTAAACTGMTGACAAACAGCTCGAGTCTGCTGAGAGATGAGGTGAGATGGGCAGCCAATGCCTCCGAGTAATGTGGGAAAAGTCACCTCTGGAAAAAGCACAGCACAGAGCTGCTGAGCGCTCTCAGTTCTAATCCTTGCAGAGTCTCTGACATTTCTTTCAAGTGCTGGAGGTATCAGTGTAGCCAGGGCTCCACGGGAAGCGGCTCCTCCATGGAATTCCATGAGGAAGCAGCCCCAGCTCCTGGCACGGTGCAGACAGATGGCAAGRGAGCCCATGGGTACCACAGGGAAGCAAGGTGTGCAGCACTGATCTATTCTCCAGGTGCAGCACCTGCTAACATGCCACAGTTCCCGCTGATGAAAACAGGAATATGATACAGAAAGTTAAATTTGGAAAAAAAARAAAATGAAAACCCACACATTCAARCTTAGAGGTCTATGGGGAGAAATCCTCTAGATCCCATTTCAGCCACCCATCTCACTGAGGGTTTACCTTCTCCATGAAAGACAATAGGAAGCAAAATTCTTCCCTGTTATTCAAACTGTCCCATCAAAAAAATTCTCTTGACTATGCTTAAATACTTGTCTAAGATTTCTTTCTTCTCTTTTTTAAAGTTCATCCAAAGCTGAGTGTCTAAATCCAAGCTCTGGCAGTTAAAATATTTACCTGTTTTCCAAAGTGTCTATGGATCTCTTTCCTGGCAGCTTCGTACTACATTTTTAGGGTACCAAAGCAGTAAATCATAGGAATCCACTTCTGAAAATGATTTTCTTTTAAAGACAGGCAAAGTTGCTCTATAGATTTCTCAGTGTCTGAGGGAAAAGTTATTTTCATATAAACACAAACCCTTTCTAACATAAAAACTCTTACGGAGAGACTTCCTTCACTAGTTCTCACAAGGTATTACTTCAAGATGCTGCTACACTGAAGAATTGAGATCATAATTAATCTATTTCAATGCCAATAGAGGCGAAAAATATCCATCAAAGTGTGAAGCAAATGGGCTACCAGGTTCTTTTGCAGAAAAATGTGTGCAGAAGRAGGGCTGCAGTTCCTAGCCCATTAAGGGATAATTTTACAGGGTGTTAATCAAACAAAAACTCCTCATTTGGGTTAAGCTAGAGAAAGTGGCAGATTAATTGCTTTTGTCTATCAATTTTTCCTCTTCTTCTGCATTATAAACAGCAGAATGTTCTAGGAGGTACTTCTTCAGGCAGTAAGGCCAAGCAGTTGAGAAAAAATGTGTTATTTTCACTACTGCTGTGCCAATGTCTTGTAATGGCATTTGAGTATCAACACTCCCTTCGGATTGTTATGCCTTGTAGCCATGTAACCTTTCTGCTGCTCCTCTCATTTTGTGTGTCTTAAGGAAAATATTCCAAAAACATATTTGTTGTTTTTATTACAGTGTTGCAAGATATGTTTAAACAGGAAATGTGGTGTGTTATGAGCAGGGTATTACACTGGGAGCCTGGACAGTCGATGATTTCTGACCTTCTCCATTGGCTTTCCTGGGAAAGACACTTAATTTGTCTGTGTCCAAGCTCYCCAGCTATGAAATGAGAATAATAGATGCTTCCTGTCTCCCACCCTTTATCCAGTTCATCTRTTTAGATGGTAAGCTCCTCATCTCTGACCATGTTTTTATGCRTGGCTTAGAACAATAGGACACTGATCTCAGCTGGAACCTCCAGGCRCTTCCATAATGCAAATATTGAATACTAAATAATCAAAATAAAAGAAAATCCTCAATTTATTATGTATTCTCTCATAAAGAATTTGTCACACGCTGTCCTGGTAGAGCACCCCTGGCTCTTGGAGAACACTGTCTTTTCTAAAAGAGTGAAAAGCAGCATCCATTGGAGAAGATCTTTTAGGAGTGAGCTCCCTTAAAGCAGATGGCAGAGAAACCATGTGAATAAACTCCTTCTCAGTGCTGAGCTGGGCACAGCAAGACAGAGCCAGACTTACAAAAATGAGAAGACAAAGGCTGCAAAGAAAGTTTCTCCTTCTGCTACAGAACTTGAGTATATTTTGCTTGTTGGCCCATGAACTTCTTTTTTCTATTTGCAGCTGATCAATACCTGCTGGTTTGTTTTACTGGAGCCCTAACTGTGTATAACTAGAGCAGCTGGTGGTTGTGGCAGCTTCCCCTGCAGGGTTATTACATCAGATCAGATTCTTCTCCCGTGACACCGCAGGGTTTAGCAGAGGTGCTCTTACTTTCAGGCACAACCTCAGAGCAGAAGGTGTGAAGTTGAGCAGGGTTCATGTTACAGTTTTAAATCGTGGCAGGGACTCACAGCGTGGCACTCTGTTCTTTCTGGGCAGGACCCTGTGACCCAGCTGTCCCAGAAGCAGCACCAAATCCCAGAAGTTCAAATCCTCAGCAGTTCACTCTTCCACAGGCCAAGGTGCAGACACAAGCAGGCACAGTCACTCTGCAGCAGTTAAAAATATAAATACAAATATTTTTTCTACTTTCCACCTTGGGTAATGAAGCACTAAATGCCTACAACTATTCCTCTGCCTCATTCTTCTTAACCCTCAAACATCTTTCAAGTCAGCATTCTCCAAGCAGTTAATATTCTTTCTGTTCTCCTCGTCCTTTGCACATAATTTCCCTTCCCTATCTCCTACCACGGTTTTCAGAGGAATTTGCTTCTTCCTTTATGTCTCTTTCTCTCAATGAAAGCCATGTCTTTTATCAGCTCCAGTCCCCACTGTCAGATGACCTCCTCCTCCACWTTGCCAGGTGATAATGGTACCCACAACTTCATCTAAGAGACTGGATTGCCTTGGACAGAAGCCAGTGACCTCTCCAAGAAAGTCTCCACATAAACAGAGATGCACCGAGGTTTAACAGCCCTCATTTGTTAACTCTGTCACCACAMCACGTTCACAAACTACAGTCCCAAAAATGGGATGGAAAGGTAATGGTCAGGCAGATAAAACCCAAACTCAAATAGGATTTGCTCCTTGATGCAGGCATGGGGATTTCCTTAAACAAAAGTCATGGAAAGATTTCCTACACACAGACCCAAACTGTCCTTCTTCCCTGCTCCCACAGACCCAGAAACACCCTTTTCTCCTTCATTCTTTTCTGTTTTAAATAAAGGGTTGCAAGGAAGCTTGCTTTGCATGAAATCCAGACTTGCATTACTGAATATTCATATGCATATGAATGAATATTCATATATGTATAAACACACAGCAATATTTCATGGCTTGAAGAGAAGGCCTGCTTTTGATTTAGATCACCAAGTTGAGGTCAGATTCCATTTCTTAAAGGACAGCAAAGGTTGTATTGGTGATTGTTGGATGAGAAAAACCCAAGAACCCTCCTGCTCTCTGATGCCAACTGAGCAGAGATCCTGCTGGAGACTCCCAGGGCTGCTGAACGCAATGGGTCAGGAAATATTTTGCTCTGTGGGTACGAGTGAAGAGGCCAGAAACTTGATTACAGGGGAGACTTAGTTAAATATTCACTGGGATTCATTATGTGAAAACCACTAGAAAGGAACAAGTTTCTACAGGAAGGGTAGGGCTGTTTGATTCTTCTTTCTGCTGTGAAATGCTGCTGGTGGCTGCCTACACCAGCTGCTGTCCTCTAGTGGGAGGAATACAACAGCTCCCTGTGGATGTGCAGCAATGGTTTTGCTGGTTTTTAATCCTGGTGCTCCTTTAATTTCCCAAAGAGAGCCAACCCTGTCCCACAGGTGTCCCCCACGGGGATCTCATGAAAAATGACCTCTCCCTACCTCCCTGGGCTGGATGGGTCCCAAAATGCTGCAGGTTCTTTGGAAAGGGCCATAATGTTGATTGGTGACAGATGATAAATCTCGAAAATCTCTCAAAAAAAATAGCTTTTTTTAATGGGGCTCCAAGTTTTTTTACTGGTATATTCTTCATTACATGCAAATCAGAGAAATTTAGCAATGCATCTGAAAGCAACCAATTTAATTTTTGCCACAGAGGACAAGAAAAGAGTAGTAAGGACTTAGGAACCAGAGAAACATTAATCCCAGATTTACAGAAAACATTAGCACTAAGAAGAGYTTTTCCTGGCATGCAAAGGGTGAAATACTATGTTGGCCAGCGATGTAGCTCTGCCTCAAAAACATACAAGGCAATTTCTGTCCTGTAAATTKTATTCCCTGAAGCCTTACATTCACCAATCTACTTTCTGAGGAAGAAAAAAAAAAAGGATTCAGCAGTCCCACCCTCCTCCACATGTAGCAACAAGCTCCTGGTTAATTCTAGAAAACACAGAAACTGAAACATTTTTAAACAGAAACCTGCTGTGATCGCCAGAATACAACCAAGGTGGGGGGGGCAAGTGGTGAAAAATTGAGCTGAAWGCAAAGGAGCTGCATTTGTAATTGTGCTCAACAGGAAAACATCATTTACAGATAAGAGGTAATACAGGTTTAACCCTGTCTCTGAAAACAAACAGCAGGAATTGCAAGGAGTGGGTCTCTTTCCATGYCACAGGGGTGCCCAGGGGTCAGGAGAAGGGACAAAAGGGAAAAGCAGCTGAAGGAGGAAAGGAAGGTGCTCGTGTGGTGCTCTCACTAAAACTGCCACTAAGCCAGGACATGATGTGGAAATACAAGGTTGTTTGCACATACCCTGCTTCAAATCCCTGGGTTTCTGATGGTTTAAGGGGTAAGAGCAGACCAGGGGCATTTTCCAGGCATGTGAAATATGAGGTTAACCCCCACTTTCCTCACAGAGTGACTTACAGAGGATTCCAGAGGAAAATCGTGCTGTGATCCCATGTGTTTAGAGACATCCAGTTGCTTTGTGCTCCAGGAAAATCTGTCTGGTCATTGGATATGTTACATGCTGGGTTTAGTACAGAGGCTTCCTCTTCCTGGATGTTGAGAAGATCACCAAACTGGCCCAGCAGAAAATACTTCCTAATGCCCTTGCATCCAAAATTCTGGCAAATTTGCCACTCAATTGGAGCTCTTAACACTGAGAGTGGTGGGAGAAGAGAATTAACTTCACCAGAGGGAAAAAGCCTTCCAAAAWCYTYGTGTCYRTGTYAKAATCATGGGATGGYTTGAGTTGGAAGARCCTTTAAAGGTCAGCTTGTCCAACTCCYTCCTGCCATAGGCACCTTCCACCAGACCAAATTGCTCCAAACCCAGTCCAGCCTTGACCACTTCCAGGGATGGAGCAGCCACGGTTTCTCTGGGCAATCTGTAAGCTCCAGGTCATGCCCAGTTTTTCTCCCACTTTTCAGGCTGCAGCACAGAGCTCCAGGAAGGGATAAGCTCCATGGCCTGGTGCTGGAGGAGGGACAGGAGCCTCCACACACTGCAGACCCCACTCCTGGGGGACTGTGCTGCCTCTCCCAGCCAGGACTGTGGGCTCAGAGCGGTGAGGAGAAGCAGTGCCCAGCTGTTTGCATGATACAWATCTTGTGAATAAATAAACCTCATCTCCAGTGCTGCTGCTCTCTAAACATCGACAGAGATGTGCATTCACTCAAAACAGTCTGAAAATAAACAGAAAGAGTGCTGCTCRGTGAGCCCTCCTCCAGCCAAAACCCAGCCCTGCAAAAGGGCTCAGCAGAGTCCAGACATCAGACCCCAACAATTCTCTTTTTAAGAAATTCACTGTCTCCATTTTCTGATGGAGACACACCTCAGAGACCATAGGTTTGAATTTCCTAAGCCTACTGAATGTTTTTTCCACAAATATTGGGAGGCAGAAGGAGGTAAAGAATAGTTAAACGCAGCACAATTGAAAATTAGCTCAAAATGCCGCAAGCTGYAATTCAGATGGATTACAAGATAACCTCAGTAGTTTCAAGAATGTAACAAGAACAGCCCTAAATCAACATAAATACTTGCTCAGCCATTTTCATCTCAGGATTAATGTCAGATTTTTTTTTTTTTTGTTCTTTTCTCCTGTGGCATTAAAACCATTTTCCAGCTTTTATTGTAGGGAAAGCATTTGTGGTTACTGGGAAAGGGGGTGAGAATGGGGACGGGGTAGGGGGAGTGAGGTCTGTTACACCCTCTGGAGAGTGGGGTTGGAGCTGGGCAGGGAAAGGCTGATGCTGCTGGGTGCACCAGGGGGATTTGCTGGAATTTGGAGGGGACACAGGCAGATGCCTCCTGCCACCCCCTCTTTGTTTCTGCATGCTCAGTTGTGTCCCAAGGCAGCTGTGACCATTTCCAGTGCTTTCTTGAAGGTTTTTAAGTTCTGGTGTCCCACACTACATTCCTACTCACATTCAGGAGTACTGGCAGCCTCAAAAATCCTTTATTCGGAGGTAATTTCTGGTGGTTTCTTGATACTCACAGAAAAAAAAAATCCCCAGAGAGCCACCTGTGGCCTCTGGGATAAATTTCTGCTTTATGGTCGCCTGCAAGCTGCCCGGGAGACACACCCTTGCTTGCTGGAGTACAGATAAGCTTCCAAGGACTTCAAAGGGATTGCTGAACCAGACTGCAGYGGATTTCTGCAGAAAAGTAATGCACAGCATGTGTCTGAGGGGATGGAGAAGAGCTGGGGTGGTTTAGATTAGATAGCACTATTTGGCTTTAGAGGGACTTGAGGAAGTGAAAGACACGTAATTGTCTTTTAAAGTGTAATATTTGACTTCAGTTCACCCAGCATTGCAGAAGGGCTCRCAGATAAGCAGTGGAAATTATTTCCGTGTGAGGGCTGGGTACCACTTCCATATGATGAATCTCCCKGAGAGAGTTTTTCCAGCCAGGGTGTCCCTGTTGCTTGCTTATACACCTGTCCATTCCTAGAAAATTTTTATTCAGTGGGCCCTGTTGCTACAGAGCAGCCCAGGGACACATCTTCCTTTATTCTTCATAGAGTTATAGAATCCTAAAATAGTTTGGGTTTGAAGTGACACTAAAAATCATCTTGTTCTACCTCCCTAGCCATGAGCAGCGACAACTTCCATTATCCCAGGCTGCTCCAACCCCAACCAACCTGACCTTGGACATTTCCAGGGATGGGGCAGCTTCTCTGGGCTACMYCTGCCAGTGTTTCACATACTCATTGTAAAAGAATTCTTCTTTATATGAACCTTCTTTTAATTTAAAACCAACYCCACTTGTACAATCACAATCAGCCCTGCTAAAAAGCTCAGCCTCATCCATTACAGGCCATTGCATGTTGCCTCATCTGCTGGGAGTTTACTGATGGCCTTTATTCATTGTTTGGTTCCAGCTCTGCACTGTGAATACAAATACACAGGATTTTACATATTTGTCAGGAGATTGCAGTGTGCTCTCAATGTTTTTTCTTTCTATTTAAAGTCAATAATGTCTTTCAAGACTTAAACAGAAAGGTAAGTTCTTCTCCTGAAGGAAGGTACACCCAAATAATGAATGGCCAACCAGTTCCTCCTTAGGTGGATATTCCCTATTTGATATCAAGATTTATTTTCCTTGAAGAAATGTGCCAGACCATGCCAACAACATGAAATATCACTGTGAGTTTGTCAGCAGAGACATTTGCTCTGGAGTAACTATGAGCTTGAAGAGCAGAGCCAGAGTCAAGGCTGGGACTGAAGGTTAACTGCTTGTTCCATTAAATAATTTACTGACCAAACACAAAGCATTGTAAAGTGTCTGTCTCAGGCCAATAAAGAAACATCTGGCCAGCAAAATTTACCTACATGTAGTCCTCAATTGCATGCACTGAAACTCCTTATATAAATCTCATCTCCATGCCTWTCCAGAGGGCATTATTCTCACTCTCCTGGTGAGCCACAGTCGAAAAATGCCACCCTGTGCATCTCTGCTGATGAAAGACATGAAGGCAGAAGCACACAAGCACATTCACAACCCACCAGAGCTTTACAGGTCTGTGCCTCATGGCCAGTAAAGAGAACCTCCATAAGGGGGTTTTTTCTGGCTATTTTCAGTAAACACAGGGAGATAAACATATGCAGTTGTCCCCAAAACACTCTTCAGCAAAGWATTGGTTTTGCTTCAAAAAGTAAAATGCCTGCTGGTAAATAAATTTGTTTCCCCAAARTGAGCCGCTTTTTAAATGAAAGGATGAATTTTTCTGTTCATTTCAACAACTGCTAGGCAATAAGGTTGAAAAAGCAGTAATTTGTGTAGCTGTGTTGTACACAATGAAGAATAATTTAACATTGGCAAAAGGATGGGTCCTGGCTTTAGCATGCTGACAAATTAAGGAATAATTTTCCAGTATTTTGTCCCTTGGACATTACCTGCTTTCACAAGACCTACATGAAGTAAATTGGTATTTGAATTGTCCTCTAAACTTCCCATGCTCACAGGTTTCAAGAAAAAGCAACATTTCTTAGAATGATCTCCTAAAGCACAGGAAAGGGAATCTGACTGATGTCATTGTGGGGACATGCTATGAGGGCTCTTCAGATCCTCTGACTGCATAAGTCTAAGTATAAAATCATAGGAAATATTGGAATCACTACATCTCTGTCCCCAAAAAGCACTTTCTTGTTTACCTACTAATTCCAGAGTATTAAGAGAAGACTCATTATTCACAGACAACACARCTAAGTTTGATATCCCTGTAGACACTCACCACTTTCATAAAGACAGAGAAAAGTTGAGTAGACCTCCTATATAGGCTTTTATCTTCATTTTCTTTCAAGGTACTTGTATATAAACAGCTGAAATGAGTGCAAAGCTTCATCTAGAACATCACTACTGGATTAATTTAGTAGATCTATATAATGCTGGATATATGTAGGGTACTCTTGTCTTGCAGGGGTGGTTTCTATGGGACTGTAGCAAAGGTCCTCTTTTTACTTGCCTTTACTTGCCTTTTTATTTCCTTCTAATCACAAAYCTGTTGGTGGCTGTCCAGCACCTCCGTGGTGACAGCCCTGTCACCTCCTACCCTCCCAGGTATTCCCAGGGATTCAGCAAAYATTTCCATGCCCATTCTCTCCAGCTCATTTACAGGGGTCATGGATTCAGGAGCCACRTGGTTTGGATGTCACTGCAGTTCAGCCACAGCTCCTCCACAAGGTCCAGGAGGAGAAGGAGAAATCCTGCTCCAGCCAGGGAGGTCTGTGCCCTGCCCGCTGKAGGGGCTTTTGTAAAACTCCTCTCCATGCTAAAGAAAGAGAAGAAAAATATACTTAATAGCTCCAAAAGTCACTACCACCACTGTATTTTGCATTCCTTAAATATCTAAGCACACAAGGATTGTTTTTGTAGGAAAATGAGTAGAAAGAGGGCTGCTGTGCTSTGCAGTTCAGTACTTGGCCTGGGGTATTTCCTGGTGAATTATCCCTTAGCACTGGTATTCCATCAGACAGGCAGTAACCCATTCCCCAGGACAAGAAAAGGGATCAGGAGGAGGCTCTATAAAGGTGAGACAATTCCCTTTAAGCCATATTTAATGTCAGTGAGAAATTATTGGAGGAATAGATAGAGAACTAAAAAGACATCACAGAAGAAACAATTCAGAAAATGTCATTTGTTCTCACTTTTGCCCCATTTCTTCATACAAGGAAGATTGAGTTAAGGCTTAAAGCATGAAGGCAAGCAATGCTTTAGTACAACATTTTAAAGATTTTATTTCACCCAAGTGGAGACTTGCAGMGTCTCGTCTGAACTCCTGCATTGCCTGGGTCAGGTACTCGCTACCAGAACCTCCAGCATTAAGACCATAACTTCTGGTTGAACCAGATTGTTTAGAAAAAAATAACCCCATCTTAATTTAAGTTTTCAAAGAGAGAATTCATCGTATCCCTAGGCAAATTGTTTCAGATATTAAATTCTCCAGTGGCCAAGAATRCACACCTTATTACTGGTCTGAATTCTTTAGCTTCAGCTTTCAGCCACAAAACCTCGTTATAATTTTGCTTCATTAAAAAGCCCTTTCCCCACACCAGAACCCTTTTGCACTCATGGTTTGTCCACACCAAGAAGCGTGGTGTCATGCACATACTGTCAGGGAGAGACTGCATGCAATAGTAAATGGTGCAAATTTACAACATTTACAGGAGTTTCCTGAGCAACCCAAATCAATGCCAGTTATCCAGTCTTTTATTCAGACCAATGAAACATTTGAAAGAAAATAAAGCACAGTCAGTTGTGCTTTCAGCATGAACCAGCTGCTGTGTATGACCGACGGCAGGGACAGSACTGCATCAAATGTCACTGAAATGATATATTTACAGAAAGGTTTTGGTTTGGGTTGGCTATCAGGAAATGRTTTTTTCACCCTGAGGGTGGTTGRGCACTGGAACAGGAGCAGTGGTCACAGCAAAGAGCTGGACAGAGCTCAGGATKTGTTYGGACAACRCTCTTGKGCACAGGGTGRGATTGTTGGGATGCCCTGCACAGGRCCAGGAGTTGGACTCGATGATCCTGCTGGGTCYTGTCCAACTCAGCACATTCTCTGACTCCACGAAAGGGCAATATCAACACAAACTAAAGCACCACAGCCCGCCATGGCTTTGGTTGCTGTCGTCCCCACCAGCCCAGAATGCGAATATCTAGTCACAAACCAGCAGGAGAATGTACTGCGGCAAGTGGGCCGTTCCTGTGCCTGTCTGCACCCCAGAGATTAAAGAATTTGTGCTGTGCTTGGCACGGGGGATTTGAAAGCAAACAATGCATTCCCTGGTTGTTGTTTTCCCCCGACCTTGGGGAGGCTGCAGAAGGAGCAGTGAGGGGAGGAGAGGCCGGGCTGGTGGTGCCGCCATGGCTCGGGTGCGCTGTGGCCTGACAGCCCCGCCATGGGCCACGCTGCCCCTCAGAGCCGGGACTGCAGCTGGGAGCCATGGCAGAGCATGAAAACAGCTCCCTGTCCATCTCCTGCTCCCCTGAGCCATGGCAGAGCACGAAAACAACTCCTTATCTGCCTCCTGCACCTCTGAGCCATGGCAGAGCACAAAACCAACTCTCCTGCTCCTCTGAGCCATGGCAGAGCACGAAACCAACTCCCTATCTGCCTCCTGCACCTCTGAGCCATGGCAGAGCACGAAACCAACCCTCCTGCACCTCTGAGCCATGGCAGAGCACGAAACCAACTCTCTGCCCTCCTCCTCCACCGCTGAGCCATGGCAGAGTACAAAGCCAACTCCCTGTCCTTCTCCTGCTCCCCTGAGCCATGGCAGAGCACAAAACCAACTCTACTGCTCCTCTGAGCCATGGCAGAGCACAAAACCAACTCTACTGCTCCTCTGAGCCATGGCAGAGCACAAAACCAACTCTACTGCTCCTCTGAGCCATGGCAGAGCACAAAACCAACTCTACTGCTCCTCTGAGCCATGGCAGAGCACAAAGTCAGCTCCCTGCCCTCCTCCTGGAGCACCACACAGGCAGGGAGGGTGACCTGCACAACATCCTCACTCCGTCCTTGCACAATGCCGCTCAGACACCCCTCAGCGAGCTGCTGCTCACTGATGGGCACTTGGCTGGGTGAAGGAGGATGAAGGTGACAGAGAAAACCCTCTGGTTTTCTCTGGGAAACAGAGAAACSTGCTGGGAACAGCAAGGCCTCTGTTTTTCTCCATCTGGAGGTGGTGATTTCTGCTGTGGCAATGGTGGTGGCATTGCAGCTGTGATCSGCATTCCCAGAGGAATATTCCCAAAGCAGGGGAACCTCCCCAGTGCAGAGGTGGCATCTTCAAGGAATTAAATTTCAGGGGTAAACAGCAACTGTGTGACAACAAACCAAATCTAGACATTCATGGGCACCATGAATGGTTCAGTCACAGCAATGAGRTGAAATGTTTGAATGACAAACATCCCATTACTTATGATTTTTATAAACCCAGCAATTCTGCAGAAGGCACAATTCATTTTTTCACTCAACTTTTTATATTAAGATGTGTTTTGGCCCAGAGACAGTTCCAGCTTTAAGAGTTGGGGTTTTTTTTGGCTTTTTACAAGGGCATGTAGTGACAAGATGAGAAGGAGTGGCTTCAAGTTGACAGAGGGCAGGTTTAGATTGGAAATTAGGGAGAAATTATTCCCTGTGAAGGTGGGAAGGCCCTGGCACAGGGTCCCCAGATGAGCTGGGCTGCCCCTGGATCCCTGGAAGTATCCAAGGCCAGGCTGGAGGGGGCTTGGAGCAATTGGGATAGTGGAATCTAAATGAGCTCTAAGGTCCTTTCCAACCCAAACTATTCTGTGATTCTATGACCAGTACACTTTAGAAATATGTAGTTCTTGGTCTTCACCCAACTTTTGGGCAGAAGAGGAGGCAGAGCTCAGCATTTCCAGCAACTCTTTCAGCAGAGAGCCAGAAGGAACTTCTTAGGGAAGCTGGAGGTGTCAGCTCAAACTGAAAGGGGGACATCAGCATAGAGAGAGTTGAACAGGAGAGTTCCCAGGCCCTGAGTGTTGGGTTGTTAGATAATTAGCTTAATRTTAATATTTGATATTAGATTAGTAGTAGATATTTTCATAAATATTATTGGCACAGGAAATAGGAGTATATTGAATTTTGTTGATAGCACACRACTGGAAAGCACTGCCAGACAGAGGAAGATGGGAGCATCCATTCAGGGAGAATGAGATCAGAACAGACAAAAATTTTAAAAAGCAGACTGAATTCACTGGTACAATGAATAAAGTTGTGCTGCTCAGGATTAACAGGGACAGCCATGCCAAACTTYACCAGGTGGCAATGGTGAGAAAATGTAGAATACATGGAAGCTTGCAAGTTTCAAGATACTGAGAGAGRTTCTGGAGTAACTTTCTAGATGGTAGTGAGGAAAAATTCCTGCCTAACCTTAGGGTAACAGTGGATACACAGAGCACTTCACAAGGTGATGATGAGTTGATGATGGGGTTCAGCATCTCAGGGGTGGAGGCAGGAGTTTTGAATTGAAGCTGCTCATATCTGCTCTACAAATCAGTGGGTGCTTTGTTCATTAAACCCTTTTTATGATGATTCTCTCCACTATCATTTTCTACATTTTTTAGGGTCACCACTATGATCAAGCTGAACACCATGTCTCCATACMTACTTTTCTTTGCAAAATATTTATTCAGAGATGTTCAAAGCAGACCTGGCTCCAGAYTGAGGCCTCTTCTTACCTGACAGCAGAGATCTTCCTCACCCTCAGCAACTGACTGAGGAAACATTTGTCTACAAACAGGTCATTTGGGGTGATGATAGCCTTTGTGTATACAAAACACCATTGCACTGAACACATCACACACTTCAGAGGGAAAAGGCAAAGTACAKCAGGTCAGAAGCTTCTGAAGTTTCTGCAGCGTGGCTGGATGAAAGTAAAAGTCACTCTTAACAAGGTGGGTAATGCTGAGCAAACCAAAAAACACTGAGAGTAAAGTTGGGGTGTGGGTAAAGGCAGGAATATGCTTTAGTACATAGTCCTAAGCAAGTTGTTASACTCAGTTCACGAAGGCTCTATTTCTCCTCTGAGCAGTAAGATGTTTCCAGCAAAACCTGGGTTAGAAATAGAGATATTTGCAATGCTTTTATTACCATTATAGCTCATCCAAGATGATGTGTCTGGTTTGAAAATGGCAAAAAACATATTCTTGTTAAAAATGCTGCCAAAATGCTAAATGAAAACAGCCCGCTGCTGAATCCCATGTTTGCAGCTTTACCAGTGGGTTTTTTCAGGGGTGTTTATATAGACCAAGTTTCATTTAACAAGGCAAAAGCCGGAGCTCTCACATACTCCATTATTTCTCTGCAGGTCCTTCTCACCAGGGTTAAGTCTTTACACTACTTCCAAGCAAAGCAGCCAAGAAAAAGAAGAAACAAATGCTACTACTACTGAGCACAGAGGCCTCCTTTGCAAGAAATGTGATTTACGGAATGAAGTTCCTGGCATGTCTGCCGCGGGCTGTCACAACGTGTGCCTAAAATCCAGGSCTGAAATATGATCCCAGCTCCTTCCAAGATGCATTGTGGCTTCTAGCAAGTTCTTCTGGAAGCACAAGCAGCCTTTTGCTCTGGAGCCGGGCTCCTCCTGTGTGCTGCCTCACTGAGAGTTCTTTGGGGGTGAGGACCCTCCTCATTCCCTACAAAGCTGGTTTTAGTGAGCCCTGGAAAAGTTCTGGAAACTGGAATATTTTCTATGTAGTTTGGAGAACTGATGCACTTGGAGAGACACAGAGCAAAGCTTGTCCTGGGTTCCAGAAGAGGCTTTGTGTTTGTCCTGACTTTAACTCCCCACTGCCCACATTTGTACATCACACACACACTTGCTGTGAATTGAGCCATGGTGGAGATCTCTTTCCAGAAGTTCACAAAATGGCAAGGAAGCAAAAGCAGTTTGGGGGCTCTCTGGCCTTTGCTGGACCAGCTGAGGYAGAAGGTATTTTCATTCCCTTTCTGCAGTCCTTTGGGTGCTCCYTTTCCTCCACATGAAGCAAATGCCTTTTCACCATTAAGCCTTCCCTCAGCTGCTTTTCAAACCCAGAATATATTTTACCTCTAACAAATTTTATCTTGCCATCATTCTTTTGCTGTCTTCAAAGCCAGCAAGGCAGCAGCACTGTCTCCCTCACCTTGCAGCAATAGAAACCCCATCACTGTAAGACCCCTTTTTTGCCAGAATTTCCCTGGCCCTTCCCCACAGGTTTGGCTGATCCCATGGGATACATCCCCCTCTGGGAATGGAACTGCTGAGAGTGGAGGTCACCAGCTCCTGCTGGACTTCATGAGTAAAAAYACACAAATAACCACCCTCCTGTGATTTTGGATAAAACCCAGCAYATACAAAGGAGTTGCTAATGTCCCATCTGCTGTGGTACAGGTATTTTCTCAGAGTGGTAACAAACAAACTGACAAAACTTTCTGCAATACAAAAGGACCAACAGAATGAGTCAAACCAAGCCTGCCTGACTGTTGTCTCTGTGTTTGCTTCAGCAGGTTCTGGCCCTGGCCCCACTTGAGCCRCAGAGTTTTGAAATCCATGCGTTTCTTCATTCTCATCTTTCAGCTTTGCATAGATTTTTTTTTTTCTCCCCACAAACATCTCTGAGGCCATGTGGGATGTGGTCCAGCTCCCATTAAGGTCAGTGGGAGTGCTGCCACTGCTTCCCTGTGGGTCTCAGCCCTATCCCATTGTATTACATTTCCAACTGCAATTGGATACAGATTATTTCAATTTTTTTCCTCTCCTAGTGCCCACAATGGGCAAAGTATTTTCCAAACAGAAGAGGTCCCACTGCATGTCCCTAAATCTCTAGAGATACTGGAAAAATTCTAATTAAATACATTTGACATGCAAGATCACAACTGTTCTTGAATAATTTTTTTAAAGGCTTGTCTCTCATGTAGCTTTTCTTTACTGTACAATAGTAGGCACTAAATCCTGATTCTGCTGAAGTTGATTGGAGTTTTTTCAATTAGCTTTGTTGGAGCCATGTTGTCTTGTTTCAGCTCCACTCTAACACTATGGACCACTACTGAAAATGTTCTGTCAGGAACCACCACAATAATGTCTGGTTTGGATGGCTGGGTTAATCTTCAGAAAAAAAAAAAATCAATCACATTTCCCCCAGAGTGCAAAACAACAAATAATAAAATGTTAGTTACACTGTCTGATGCAAAGTGTTCAGGAACCCTGCTACTACCTGGTGCTAACCTTGACTTTATGTGAAAACTTGGAGACAGAGAATTTAAAGGCATCATGGACATCCCAAAGTAGGATTCCATAACAGAAACACAAATTTACAATTTTTGTGAATGGAGAGCTCAGTCAAATTGACATGGGGCCAGTTTGGAATTATTTGGGACTCAATCTCGTTGGTTAGGAAAACTCAAGTGACAGCTGCCAGCCACCAGGAAAAAAAAACTGATGGTGATTAATTTGGAGAAAAGTATGGATTTGTTGTTTTTGTGCACACATTACAGTACCACAGGTGACTTACATCATACTGCAGTGCTGTTTTGTCACCAGTATGGCTCCCCCTCATCTGGAGCTTTTACTGACTAACAGAGCCTGCTCTGCTTGCAAGGGCTGACACCCTAAAACCCTCAAAAATCAAGCTGTGATTGATGGCAGGTCCCTGCTGCCCGTGCAGCCTCTCCAAATCACCAGCTCCGTGCTGGCCTCAAGTTTACACACACAGTCCTGCTGTATTTACTGAGGTCAAGCAGGCTGCATGCATGCTGTATTTACAAAAAAAAATATCCACATTTGGGTGGCATGAACCCAAAGCAAGAACTCTGAAAATGCTTCCTGCTGTTGGGAAAAGGCAGTTCCTGGATGCCTCCTGTTCAGACACAGATTGTGGGRAGGAGCCCTGACAATATTTGAGCAGAGCCACCATGAAGGTGTGTGGTAAAGGCCACTTCTGCACAATTATTTCTGGTCATAATAACTGYCATTTATATCAGACTTTAGGCTGGTTAATTAATTGCTGTGGCAAAAGGAAAAAAAATATTGGGCATACTTAAAGATACATAAATAATGCCATTAATTAAAAGAGATGCCTGGGGCTTGCACAGTGATATCTAAAGTGATGGATATCACTGGGGATTGGTCTCTTCTCTCAAGTAACAAGCAACAGGAGAAGAGGAAATGGTCTCAAGTCATGCCAGAGGAGTTTAGATTGGATRTTAGGAAAAGTTTGTTCTCTGAAAGGGTGGTCAAGCATTGGAAAAKACTGCCCAGAGCAGTGGTGGAATCATCATCCCTGGAAGATTTAAAAGATGTGTGGATCTGGCACTTGGGGACATGGGTTAGTGGTGGCCTTGGCCATGCTGGGTTAATATTGGGCTCCCTGGCCTTGGAGGCCTTTTCCAACCTTAATGATTTTTTTAATTCAGGGATTATCTGAAAATGATATTGATCCACAGCATTTTCTCTCCAAGCCAAAACTCAGAGTTTTTGTCAGAGAGTTTTGGTTTTACTAATCACCCAGCAGAGGATTTGGAGGGTGTATTAGACTTCTTTTTTCCCCCTTGTCCTTCCTCTGCATCTGCATAAATGGAGAAAGAAGAAACAAAGAGCAAATGTCCCCCAAGAGCCACCTGCCAAGCCCTCATGGCTGAGTTACAGCAGCATCAAAAAGATTGGAATAGCTGCCCTGGGCTTAGGGGTCTGCTGTGCTCTGATGTCCCCTTCATTGATTTCCAGGACATCAAGAGAGAGGGTTCACATTTCCAGGGTGACATTAACCTGCTCCCATTTCAGGCAGATCCCTCAGTGAAATGCTATTTCTTACTTAGACAGAGCTGGAAATACAACATCCTTGGTGGGGAGGTGTTTTGCTGTAAATGAGAAGTCAGAGATTTTTTGAGAGCACCATAATTCAGTTTGGTGTGCTCAGATGCACCAGCAAGGATGGGAAAGCATCCGCCAAACCAGACATGGGAATCCAAGGGGGAGAAACACACTTTTCTATTTTTTTAACATTTTTAAGCCTGGAGAATACTTCTTTGAACTCAGAGAGTGGTTTTATCTGTAGMTCTGAGGACAGGCTGGACAAATGCCATTGTTCATGTCCTGAAAAGCAAACCTGGAGCCCCAGTTCAGCAGAGCTTTTATTGAACACATGTGTAAGCCCCATTGAAATGAATAACCTTAAAGAYAGATTCACTTTATTTGTTCAACAGAAATCAGGACAGGGATGTTCTCAAAGTACTCACAGGGCTCAAGGAACTGGGCTAAAATCTCAGGTCTGTCTTTTATTCTCATTAAGAAAATTCTTCACTTCTTCTGTGTCATCTTTTATAATAAAGGCTCCCCACAACAGCTGTGGATAAGATTTCTCTCCTTTTTAAGGGCATATAATCCTCAGCATGGGCAATATAAACAAGCTCAGCCACATAAAACAAATATGGATTTTACYGGTACTTTTTCCATATCTAAGAAAACCTACACTCGTTTTTTGTCGTTTTTTTTTTTTTAAACATCAAAAACATTTGGCCACATAAGCAGCCAAAACTGGTTATATATTTTGTAAGTATATTAAAAGTCAGAATAGTTGCTCTATTGGACACACTGAATGGATTTTACTTGTTTCCCATAATGGAGCCCAGGCTGGCATTGCTTTAGACATTTTAGTGCAGAAGAAATGTCAAGCATGCACTCATCCCCTGACTGCAGTTCAAATCAAACAAACCAGGCTAGACAAGCTAATAACAAGCTTTGTTCACTCCAGAATGGCAGCTATGGAAATATGCCTCATTTTATATATTATTACATGCACGAGCTGAAAAGGCCATTGAAAAAGCAACCAGCACTGTTTTTCTTTTTTAAATGAGCAGTTCCAAGCTACTTATTTGACCAAGATATAATAATTTTTCTTAAAAGCCCATAGTACTTTCAGCATGTATGTCTTCATAATTGAGTTTTCCCTGATRTAAATTATGATTCATGCAACCAGACTTTTCTTACTAATAGAAACTAGGAACATATAGTTCCTACAATTATAGAAGACAGTGTTACCAAAACTGGAAAGTAAATTAGAGCCAATTTTGAGGTTAATTTATAAGGGCAATATGACATGCCTTGTTGTTTGCAGTTCTAGTGGTGAAATAAAGAGCAAGAAAAATTTATAGTTTGCTTCTTATATAAAAATGAATATTTAAACTTGAATTATTTTGTTTAAGATGATGTTTAAGAGATTGCCCAAAGAGAGAAGAACATGGAGAGGGATGCTCTGTCTTCAGGGTGCTTTGACATTTCCCATTTAGGARCTAAAAGCTCCTTTTCAGTTGGTGTCTGACAGCTTTGCAGAGTTCCTGAGTGAAGATGGGAGGAGGGAATTTCACATTCCCCTCCATATGCATCCCTCTATCCTATGAGAAATAAACTGGAACAGCCCTGGCATGGCTGGAGATGTCTCAAAACCCAGCAACCCAGTGCCTTGAAGRAGTACATACGTTAATCTCCTTCCTTCTAAATTCCTACGCCTACATTGTAAATATTTACCCTAGCCAACATTACCCAGCCTATGGATTCCAGCTGCAATCAGCATCCTGCCTCCCTCTGCTTGGATGGGCTGGAGGCTTTTCCAAAGGCTCCTGSCTGCCCAAAAGCATCAGACCTGCTTTCCTCCAAAGCAGCTTCTTATCACAGAAACACAAAAGGTCACAGGAACAGTCTGCAGCCTCTCTCAGCAAAGGGAATAAATGTGCAAACAAAGCCATTAGCAGTTTCCAAAATAAACCCCGATTCTCAGTGGCCAGGAGCACAGAGTGCCACATATGCACTGCACAGAAATGCCTGCTCACGTGGCAGCTGAGCAGCTGTGGGGAGCTAGGAGCCAAGGCAAAGCTCTCCCTTGSACCACAGAAATGCCACCTTAATTAATTATTTGGATTCTCTAAGCTTAAAAGCATTAAAGATAAGCACGGGGAGATCAAGAGAAGGGGTTTCACTTGCCAGCCCATTTTATTGCCTTTAATACCCACATACAACAGGTGCCACTTTAAAAAAAAAAAAAAAAAATTAAAAAGCTGTCCTGGAGGACATACAGAGAAATTACCAGGGAGCCATCTGTGCCACAAAACTTTCAGCAGAGACACAGCAGCCAGAAAAAAAAAGAGAATCAACAGCAATAAAAGCAATCATGCCAAGGTTAGGAATGCTTGAGTCAGCACTAATAAAGATTTTTCCAGGTTATTATTTTCCTTATCAGGCTGGCTGGGACAATTCACCCCCGTTACACTCCCCCAGGGCTCCAGGGCAGGCGACCCTCTCTCCCCTCTGGCATCCCTGTGGAACTCACTCCCGCTGCCGGGAATGCCTCGTTTATCTGTCGCCTCTCCCAGAGTTTGTTTTCCTGCTGCTATGGTTCTCCCGTTGCTGGAATAAACATGAGCAGAAGTCTCCTGCATGACTCAGGCTCCATTTGCTTTGGTGGGAACTCCTTGGCACATCTGGAAACCCAAACCAGGTCCTCCAAACCCCAAATTTCTCAAACCTGGGCTCACCCTCTCCCTAGAAATTGGATTTTACAGCATCACGTCACGTCTCCCATTGAATCTCTTAACTTTAGATTACAGAGCTCATGGAGTAGAAAAAGCATCTTCTGGTTTTAAAAGATACTGCTATCTTTTGGTCAGAGACAAATAAATAAATCCATGTAAGGCCCAGTTTGAAACAAGCATTCAGAGAGCTGAGGGGAAYTAAATAATTGATAGTGGCAGGTATTAATGGGGCAAACAAATTCAGAGAGGCTGCAATTATACCCGGGTTGTACTTGTTTGAAATGTTAACYGTTTGATGAGACTTAACACCCAGCTAATGAGCTTTTAAAAGTAATTCCCACATGCAGGCACCTTCCTTTGCTCGCAGAAGGGAAGCAGAGTGTCTGRAATTGCCATGGCCATCAATCCAGGAGCAGCAGCTAATCCTATTTTATTACCATCATTAGCCAAAATCATGGCCCGTCCACACAGCAGCTGCCTGCTCTTCCTCTCCTTTCCTGCTCTCCAACCCCTGCATCTCCACACACAGGAYAATTCTGCCAGTCCACCCAGGTTACTGCTTCTCTCCCTGTTATCCATCCCCCAGGAAAGGTGTTCAGGTTACACAGCTGGCCTGAGTGCCTGCCTCCTGCTCCTGCACGTACACCTCCTCCACCTGGAGCTCCTGGAGGGGCTTCCCCACAGCTGCATTTAGTTCTGAAAACCAAACTCTCTTTCCTGAGGTCGGATGTGGCCACTATTCCCCAAAAACAGTTCCACTGTATCCCACAGCTTCTACCTGGGATCACCCCGCCATGCTTACTACTGCTCTTACACTTGGCCTCACCCAAATTCTCKGTGCAGATACCAATAAACTCGCTCTAAAAGGGTCTAAAATAAAAAAAGTGCATATGAGAAAAATCCTTGCAAAGTTTAAAATACACAAGACTAATAAAACCAGCTTCTACCTGGGATAACCCCGCCATGTTTACTACTGCTCTTACACTTGGCCTCACCCAAATTCTCTGTGCAGATACCAATAAACTCGCTCTAAAAGGGTCTAAAATAAAAAAAGTGCATATGAGAAAAATCCTTGCAAAGTTTCAAATACAAAAGACTAATAGAACCAAAGAAGAGAGTGTGTACAGAGCGTGCACTCAGGGAGCCCGTGGAGATTTGMAACACCTGAGAGGTGAAAATGTGCAAAGATCCATGCCAGGAAGCAAAACTGGGGAGAGTAATCCATGAACATTCAGTTTGGGTTATTTCAGGGAGAGATGAGGTGAATAAATGAAAACCATCATTATTAGAGCCTCGCATGAAACAGTTTGCAGACTTTATTTATTTAACTTCAGCTGCTCCTTGGACTTCTTTTTTACCAAAAGGCATGTGTCTCTTCATTAAAAAAAGGTGGCTAAAGAATATTCTTCAGTCCTAGAGTTATTTTACCTGCATGGCAAGGAGCAGGCAGGCTTTCTTCCAGCCTGCAGAAAGAAACAAAGACCGAGCTCACACCTGCATCTCATGCCAAAGTAAGTAAACAAATGCACTGTGAGTTATGGCACCTTCATTCTCTCAGCTGCCTTTGCTTGTTTGCTTGCCCAGCTCCATTTCTTCATGGCAACGGGCCATTTAAAAAAAAATCCTTTATCTGCTACTATTTACATTAAGATTTTGGTTTTACAAAGTGTGTCATGGRGAGCACAAACCAACATCTTCAAGCCCAGGTGTCTAATGCCGTGTTTCTTGCTGTGTGCTGGGCAGAGTTTATTCAGTTCCTCAGAGTATAAATCCTCAGCAGACCTGTTCCTCAGGTGGGAGTTGCCTTTCCTCCATTCTGAATCCTTTAGGCCAGATATCCAGTTTTGGATCCTTTCAAAGGCTGCCCAAGGTGAGCCACCCTGAATATTTCTGGGTGTTTTGATCTCTGGGCAGTTGCCGGATAGCAGTTAACTGGCAGCAATTCCACCATCCTGTTGCAGCCTGATAATCAAGAATATCACCAGATTAATGGAGCAGAGTGGTCTCCCACCAGACTCTGGAGGAGAGAAAAAGTGGAATGAGCAGAAAATGCCACAAAATAACCTCACCAGCATGATATGCTAATTTAGCTGGCTGAAAGCACTTTCTTTCTGCACTCTTCACCCGGCATCAAATGACAGAACCAATAATGCTATCATGTGCCAGCCTGCACAAGCCAAGCCTTGCTAATCTCTCCTCAGTCATTCTCWGTGCGCCGTGCCGCCGTACGCCGTCCCAAAGAGCTGAATCGTCCCTTTGTCACTGCAGGTACAGTCAGCAGCCCTGGTACAAACCCTCTCCCCCTCGCCAGGGTCCCCATTGTCCCTGGTTGTTTACTGTGGGGGTGTTCACTGGGGGACAGCTGGTGACTTGTGGCACTGGGCATTGTGCTGCTGCCCAGCATCCTCAGCAGGGCTCCCAACAAAGCTCACCAGTGTTTCTTTGTCCACCAGCATCTYGGATGAGGAGGGAAAAGATAAAGGAGCTGCTGAAGCCGTGGTTTATCTTGCATTTCCTTCGTGGTATCGTGACCCTAGAGAGGAAAGTGCTGTCTCAGGGCAAGGAGCTCAGCTGCCTGCATCCTGCACAGCCCCAGCCACRAGAGATAAAGTGATGCTGAGCCAGCCACCAGCTCTGTGCTCTGTTTGCAGTTTATATTCTCACATCACGCCGTGTGATTCAGTGATGCCAGGCCAAAACTCTAATTCAAAACAACMAGGGGTGAGGAGGGGGATTGAATTACAACAGAGTGGTGGGAAGAGTTTTCGGGCTGTGGCCTCGATGCTTGCTGAGCCCCAGTTTCACCATGAGGGTCTGTGGTAAGAGACCGAGCACTTTGGAAAGGTCCAACCCACTTTCCTGCTTGGTGGAAAGGTTTTCTGCAGCATTTATTGTCCACTGTGTAGAGAGGAGGAGAATAAGGAGCAACGGAGAGGCAGAGTATGTGGGGCTGTCAAGGAATGGGAGAAAGCAAAAGCAAATTATTAAACTGCTTTACTTTTGGTTGCATGGGACAAAGTCCCAGACAGAAAGCCACAGGCATAGCCTTGGGGAGCAGCAGARCAAAACTCATCATGGCAGGGCAGGAGAAAGATAGTATGAGGCAGAAAGGAAAAAACTGAGAGATTAAAAGGTTGAAGAACTGGGTCATTCCATCAGKAAGGCAAATCCTTACCTTGAATTAACTGCATTTATGCAGTCTGTAACAGTTTGTAATTATGTTTGGTAATTGTTTTATTCCTTACGGGTGGAATGATTGAAAAGGGTGGCTGAGTCAGATCCACCCCACTTCCCTCAGGACCAGCAGTGGTACCTGGTCCTCCCAGCTCCCACCATCTGCCTGGGAGCTTTCTCAGCAGCTTTGCTCACCTGAGTCATTGCATTTCATAACAAGTGATGAACCCAGCCTTCATTCATTTTCTTAGTCAATTTTTAAAAATAACTTCTATTTCTGTCCCTCCCAATACCCCATGGCAATGAGTCCCATCATTCTTTTTGTGGTGGGCAAAAACATTTTTTCCTTTACTTGTCTTCCCTGCTGCTTGATCTTTTTATTACTTATGTTTGTTTTTATTATAACAGTCAGTAACTGTGCTCTAATTGCATCTGCCTTATGGACCTGATCAGGTTTTTCTCTCTCCTCCAGATCATTAGGAGGATTGTTCAGCAAACAGCTTTGGAGAGAGGATTTTTCCTCAAGGAGCAGGCAGCGAGGAAGAAGGCAGAAAAAAAAGAAACATTAAGAGTAACGTAACGGAAAGAGCGAGGCTGTGGGAATTGAAAAGGTGTGAGGCACGGCTTGGGGTTGAGTGATTGATGTGAGGTCTTAAAGCAAAACCCAGAATGTGATGAGTTTCATTTTCATAAAAAACACTGCAGTCATTACGTGTGGCCAAAAAGCTGCACGGCACTAAATATTGCTGATGTTTAAGAGCTTCTTTTTAAGAGCTCGGACCTTAAAATATCACGTGTGGGCACCAGCGAGCAGTTATTTGTGGTGAGCGGTTACCAACGGACAGAGAGCCCAGCTGCCATAAACATTGCAACTTTATTTTCTGCCTTTGTACTGCTATTCCTCCAAAATGTGCCAAATAAAACACGTCCTGCCAAACAGAGCCGTTATTATTTTACGGTCTCGCCACGCTGGGTTAGGAATTGCAGCGTCATGAAAACGTCCTTTAAATAAATAATAAAACATGATATTCCTAAGGCAGGGTCTTTCATCGGGAAGGAGCCTGCACAGGCTCACAAACCCCACTGCTACATCCAGGTAACAGCCTTGAGTGGGTCAGACCAGCAAATGTGGAATAAATATTATATGGCATTTAACAAGGCCTTTTCCAGCCTAAATGGTTCTGTGAAATACAAATTCCACTCGATTTCCATGCTCTTCCTTCRTCTGCAAAAAGGAACTTTTCCCTGTGAACACAGGAGGAGCCCATGAGAACACACAACGTGCCTTCTGTACCATGGTTTGGCTGTGTTTTTGTAGAAGTAAAATCTCTGCCCCACAGGTTTTACAACCTGAAKTTAATGAAAGCAAAAGGATGAAAAGAAGAAAATTAATGTCAAGAAACAGAGAGAAGCATGTGCTTTTKTCAAATGTATATGTGCTGCAGGTTCCAGAATGAAGGGCAAGGTGGAAAGGAGAACCAGAAGCAAACCAAAAAGGACTCTTGATAAGAGATTTACAGAGATTTTCCAGGGGAGGAAAAAGACTTTGCCTGACACATTCAAATGAGTCAGAAAACAAAAAAAATCAAGCTCAATGCCCAGTTATGTAAAAAAAACAAAAAAAAAAATCTAGATTTGTGGACTGGACTAACACTACTCATGATCTAGACGGAGAAATGCCATGCTTGGTGTGTCTGGGCATTGGGATCACTCCCAGGAAACATTCACTTCCAGCTGGGAGTCARTCAGACCACTGAGATCACACTGCCACAGGACAGGGGAGAGGACACCCAAAGCCTCATGAAGCATCAGTTTCTTCTGTTCAGAGACCTTGTTTTCTTTTCTTAATAAAATAATACAGCTCTCATGAGAGCCATGTACTTCAAAGAAAGTCCGATCATTTTGCTCCATTGCACCTCATTCTACGAGTTAAAACCATGAAGTAGTTTAAATATGATGTGATCTAGCAGTAAACACAAATTTCAGTGATTACTTCAAGGAGTATCCCAGCAAAAATATTCTTTCTCCTTCCATACTTATTACATACACTTAGGAAAGAAATGAAAAGAAAAATCTTTTTTTTTTTTAATGTCCCTGACTTTTTCTTTCAGATGTGCAGTGACATTTCATGTAAGGCACCAGACCAGAGCACCATTTTCCCCATCGTTATGCAGAGAACAGAGGCTGCAGAGTTTTAACTCAGACTTTTAAAATTTATCTGTTTTTTTTTCGCCAGTGACAGCAAGAACAAGCAGACCATGCCATAAAGCTCCTCCGTGCCCTCTTCCAAATTCTGCTGCAGCACAAATGCCAGTAAAAATAACAATTTTCTGCTGGGCTGTGCAGAGCAATGTTCCCCTGGAAGGGATGTCGAGGCTCTGGCTGCCCACAGGCACAGCCCCAAGCCACGAATGCTGCATGTGCTGCATGCAAAATKCTCCTGAAATTTGGATTTGGAAAATAAAATAAATACGTTTTAAAGAATCCTCGCTAAATGGAGTCACATTTTTGGAAGTGGGTGAGTTCAGGGGTTTTGTGTAATGATAATAACAAGAATAGTAATAATAATAATAATAATAATAATAATTCCATTTGGAGAAGCATGTCAGAGGAAAGCAGCCTGTGATAAATGGGAAAGCTACAGGGAGCACTCAGAGATACCAAATGAATTCCCAGGAGATAAGGGTGACAGGAATCTGCTTACCCAGGATGGGTGCAGGGGTCCCAAGGCTCTTTAAGGCTCTGCTCATAACTGGTGGTGGGAAAAGCTAAACACGTTCAGCCCTTTAATTACCTAACTGTTCCCTTGGACYGGGCAAGAGGTGGTGTCAGTGCTGCAGCAGATGAGATCTGCAGATCCTGCTCACATCTGATCACGGCCTCAAATCTGTGGGTGCAAAATTAAAGGCTGAATTCCAAGCAGCTTTTAAAAGTCGCCTTTCAAGTGGTGAAACGAGAGCCTCCACCCATTCCCCAGCTGCCTGTGATTTATCTGGGCTGAAAGCTTGCCCAGCATCWTTGGCAGGTAAAGAGGCCCTCAAGCCTGGTATTCAGGGCTAGAGAGAGTTAAGGGTACTTTTCCATGTAAAGTGGGTTTGGGAAAGGAATGCCTTGAATTTTGATGATATTGGCCTGGTTCTCAGCTCCAGGGCGGTAATGCAAAGCAGCGCTGCTGCATTCCACTTGCCATGCTGAGGAGCAAGAATTAACCACAAGTGAGCAGTGAAGGCAAGTGATTAAACAGCAGGGCTGCCCTTCCATCCCTCCCCAAGGGGGATGAACAATGATGCAGCAAATAACAGGAAGGTTGCAACAGTCAGGCAGAAGCTGAAACATTAAAAAAAAAAAAACAACTTTAAAATCACTTTTTGTTTCTAAACTGGGAGACTCAGATAAAAGCTATTTCCTTCACATTAGATGGGCTCTGTAAGATCATCTCCATCGCAGGTATTTTCAGTGCTGTATTCCYATCAACCAGCTTTTCCAAAGCTGGACTGGGATGATCCCCACCTATCCTAATCCTAATTCTGAGCTCCTTGCAGTGGGGAGCAGAAAGCAGGATGGGTTTGCACGTTGTTCTGGGGAGGCTGGGCACAGCTGAGGGCTGGCAGAGCAGACACAGCTCCTGGGCAGAAAGCTGTGAGGAACTTTGCTCAGCGCTGTTCAGAGCTCAGTCTTTCCATTCAGAGGTCCAGGCCTGAAAGCAGTGCCCAAATCCTCTCTCACCCTGCAGAGCCACATGCTTGTTTTCCTGGGAGGGAATAACTCCAGAGGTTCTGGGGTGACAGTGGTTCCTTAACTCGGCAGCTCAGGTGGAGTCGTGTGGACAGGGTTGGGGCTGGAGSAAGGTAGAAGCTCTCTCAAATCTACTCCAAGGCCACATCCCAGGTTTGAAAACAGAAGTAAGACCTAGAGGGAAGCCTGCCCCAGTCCCACACAATTTTCTTGTGACTCAGTTCTGCTCTACTCCCCTCCGCTGCTGGCACTTGCACTGGATAAGTGCTCTCACCRCATCAGGGAGAACCAAGCCAGATCAAACTGTTCATCCTGCCAAAAGGAGAGGAAACATCTCTGATTGCTCTGCCAGCATCCAGCCATGCATCTCCAGCAGASTTCTCCCACCAGCAGCCTCCACTGCAGCAAACCCAGCTCTGCTTCATCCCTGTAACCTGTAACTCTGTACGAATATTGCTTCTGCTCTCTTTGCTCTCCCAAGGGACTCAGGTGCCTTCCTTGTGRAGAGATTCACCTGCTCACCCTGGAAATGCTTTTCAACCCTCTGACATCACCAGGGAAGCCCCTCCATAATCATAGAACCATGCAGGATTTTGGATTGGGAGGGAAATTAAAGCACATCCAGTTCCACACTCCTACCATGGACAGTAATTTTTGTCTCCAAGTGATCTTTACCAGGTTAGGCTTTTCCCTTTTCCCTTTCTCCTGTTGACATCACCACTTCA
Source organism: Malurus melanocephalus (assembly GCF_030028575.1). NCBI lineage: Eukaryota > Metazoa > Chordata > Aves > Passeriformes > Maluridae > Malurus > Malurus melanocephalus. The sequence goes on along the minus strand of NW_026623726.1, from coordinate 391,889 downwards.
GACAAAGGCACAGGTCTTTTAGGAACCTGCTCCTTTTTAGTGTTTAATCCTGGTGACTCTTCAGTCCTCAGGAGTCCCTGGAAAACCTCACCCTCAAATGCTGCATTTGGACAATATTATTCTTTTATATCAATGCTCCATCAGTTTTCCAGGTAGAGACTTATCCTGGGCTACCAGCAGGCAGGCTAATGCAGCAGCAGGGATGGAGAGGAGAAGGTGATGACTGAGGCTGTGGGGAGAGAACCTCATCAGGACAGGAATCAGGAGGAGGAGTGGTCCCTCTGAGTCACTGCTTCCACCTGGCAGGATGGATTTATCCCAAACCAGGCTCCAGAGACAGCGCTGCAGCCCAACACAAACTCTCCTCCTTTTGTGCCCAAGCCCTGTGCCACAGCCTCGCTGGAGCTGTGCTGTGTCACCTGCTCAGGTCACCTTTGCCTGTGCCCAAAGGGAAGGAGGAGTCCTGGTGGCCCCATGGGGTGGCACTGAGTTGGCCCATGGCTGACAATTTCACTGGCCATTTTCTTGGTAGCCATTATGACTTGCATGGCATTTCTCATTTCAAATCCTAATTTTAATTACATTTAACGACAGGTTTCTCTTTTCTCCCCACTTTCTGCCTGGTTACTCACGACGAGCTAAAGAGCCAAATTTCAAAATTAGCTCCGGTTTCCAAATTGCCTTTCACACTTGCTGTTAATACCATTAGTACTTCACGTTATTCCCATAGATACATGACCAGGCAAACATACACAGTCCCTGCCCTGCAGAAATTTTGGGAGAGACTTGAGATGTGACAAGGAACAAGCCCCGACAGCGCGGGGGCTGGAGTGAATGAGGTAATGAATCTGCAGGCACGCGCACAGCTTGCTGCATTTCTGCTGAGAGATTAWWTWWTTTTTTTTTTGTGTTGTTGTTTATTTAATTATTAAACTCAGAAGAATTTCTAGCAATCCTCACGGGATGTGGARCCACGCTTTTGATTCAGGTCTATTGCTGGTGTCTAAATTAAAAATGGAAAGCAGATGGTGTGTTATTAGATGGCTGCAGCAGAAGCCGACAATCTGCTCCGTCCCCGAGCCGGCAGGGGAGTGAGAGCTGCAATATGTGGAATCCATCCCTGGCTGAGTGTCACAGGTGTTGATCCAGTGTCTCTGCACAGACAGGCAGCAGCCAGACTCACGTCCTCCAGCCACACTTGTTCTGAAGGTTACTTACAGAAGAAAAGAAGATCAAAGAGTTCAGTTCGTTCCATCCTGAAGCTTCACCAAACCTAAAACTCTTTGCTGCAGCCAAATCGAAACCTGCWCTGTCTGTAGGGAATGGAAGTTGAGGTATTTAATGTTTAAAAATCCAATCTGATAAAACAGCATAGAATCCTCTGTTTTGCTGTAGCTGTGTTATCAAAAGAACCAAAGAGAAGGCTGCTGATAAAAGGCATAGGCTGAATGAAGAAATCAGTCTTTSAAGGAGCAGCAAATAAATCAGGGTWACACCCAGGGAAGAGCARTATTGGACAATGCTCATGAGAGGRGGTGGRTACAGCTAAGGCTTCTGCAGTGAAGGACAACGACAGGCTGAGCTACAAGGGTTTTTACATGGATATGCAGTATCTCCTTAAAGAGCTTAGGGAACAAAATATAGTGCCAAAATTACTTTTGAAATCATCCAGGGCACAGAAAATCAATATTTTTCTGTTAAATACATGCCGCACACACAATTCACCTTGGCAGTGTTCATGCCTTGGGCTCCCTCTCAGACCAATCAATCACTTTTTGCAATCTCCATAGCCCAAATTCTCATGTTGAGTGTTTGACAAGTGCTTTGGATGTGCTGTAAATCCCTACCCAGCACTGCACGGACAGCAATCCTTTGGGAAACCTCCCCCAACCTCCCCCAACCTCACCCAGCCAGGCAGGAGCATTTCCTGGGCCAAGCACAAGCACTGCAAACCCTCCATTTGAACGTGTTTAGCAAAAACCTTTGGAACAAGGGAAAGGAATTACCATGCTGGGGAGGGTCTGGTAAAACCCAGGTTCAGAATTCATCTCATTGCTCATCTCTGCCCCACTGAGACATGGAACAAGGCATTCAATTCTGCTTTTCAGGTCTTCTCTGTAAAAGAGGGGCAGTAGGATTCTTCCTCCCAAATGGAGGGAGGTGCAGAAGAGGCAGAACATCCCATGATGCTGCCCAAATGGGGATGGTGATTGCACAGAAAAGTGCTTTAAGGCACAAAGTTCAGGGATGAGAAGATGAAGCCCTTTAAAGCTTTCTTAGCAAATGAAGGCTGAAATACACTTAAGGCTTGAGGAAATTTAATGCAATATTTTCTAGAGAGGGGCAGGAATGTTTCTTGCCCATTGCCCCTCATCAGGGTGGCACTGCACCATGGATGCTGCAGAGCAGAAAAAGCTGCAATCCCTGTTCTCTGCAGTGTGGAATTAAAAGACATTTCTTGCACTTCAGGAATCGTGAACTTCAGCAGGCACTCCCTGCACTCTCAGCTTGCTGAATACCTGCCAAGAAAAGAAACCTGTCATTTCTGTAACAGCATGCATCTTTTGTTTGCCATGGTATTTTTCAGGGGGAACATTGARTCTGCTTTAGCAAAAAATTAACATCTGGAGATTCTCAGTTTTGAAAGAGCAGGTGATGTGTTTGGCAAAGGACAAATCCATGACAAAGAATTTAATAAAGGAGGGAGACAGGATAGCTCATGGGACCATTACTTTAAACTTCCAACTGCAGTGTGAAATGGTGCTTACCAATAGTAAATGGTGGAGTGCAGCTAAATGTTAATAACTTCTGCATCACACCACTGTCTTCCTATTTACATATATATTAAAATGACCACAGCTTTCCTGTTTGTGCCTCCTTGCTGGAAACATTCTGGGGAAACAAAATTATTAATGGAAAATTCATAAAGCTGAGGAATCACAGACAAATATTGGAGGGCATTTTTAAAATGTGAATTGCTGATTTGCAACCATTTCTGTTTCTCAGGAAATCTGCTCCCAAGAGCTGTCTGTGTGACCAAGGTTGGGTGTTCACACAAATGCTATATCCACAGTGATCCACTGCCTGGCAGCACACAGGAGCCTGCAGGGAATTTCAAAGTATGAGATAGATATTATAAACGAGTAGCCAGCCAATCTGGGAATTTATATTCCTTCATATGTTCTTGCAAAAGTCGTGACATATTGGCCTGTGGATAACATACAAGACAAATGACAATTTCAGTTTTGAATTTCAGTTTTATACTTGCTCTGGATAATTCAGTACTTTGACCTTTTTAGTCACAGATTGTCTGGGACAACCCCAGAATCAGATCAGGCTCTTCCATTCCAAATACCAACCATTCCTTGTTAACTGCAATAGAAGTATCTTTACCAGCCACTCATTTTGCATCTTTTTTTTTGCTTTCATAGGTTAGACCGGAACAAAGCGTCTGTATTTAGGAGCTTAGGACATRCAATAAAGATGGTTGAAGACCCACAGATGAAATTCATCCTTGCAGCTCCTGCCACAAGTGAGATTTCCTTGGTGGATCCATTTGGCTCCAGGTGCCTGCAGTCACTGCCACGTGGTGAAATGTGTCAAATCCGCTCACATTCACCCATTTTCCTGTGTGTTTTTCTGACAGGACACTGCTCCAGTGGCCACCCTGCAAAGAAGCTGCTCTTTGTCAGGAACCATCACAGCAGAATCACTCACTTGCTGTTTGAAGGTGGAATAAAAAAGTCAAAGTCAAGAATTCTGACTTGTCAAAGGAAAAGGTGAGAGTTCCATTTTTATTCCCTGCTTTAACTGGTTTAAGGGAGGAACAAATTAACTTGGGCTACAAAATTGTTCCTCAGCCGTGGAGACCGTAGGGAAAGAGAAGGAACATGTTCTGTCATCTGAAAAACCAAATGAACTGAAATGCTAAAACCACAAGATTTGTTTACTACAGGAAGAGCTTACATTTCCAGACCTGAGAGCAGTCTCTTCACAATCCTGATTAAAATTACTCATCAAAACATTACGCAGAATTAACTTCATTTCATACGGCAGACAATTATGCAGCTTGGGTGGAGTGGAAAATATCCAGCGTGTTATTAGTTGTGTTGAGCAGAGGCATGTGGTAAAATGTCTCCATTTTCCTGTCTTAGAGCTGTGTGCCAAGGTAGGCTTTTACCAAGAAAAGCAAAGGTGAGTAGGGATGAATAGGAGCTGGAAAAGCTCAGACTTTAAAACAGCAAGGCAGGAATGAACAGCAGCGAAACAAAGAATTTTTCAAAGAGTTTTCCTCCTTGTTCTTCTTATAAAYCCATTTCAGACCCAAACCAGACAGAGAAAACAGATTGTGTAGGGCATGATACAAATAATTCATTACAGGACAAGCTGCTCTTTTATCAGCAGCTCTCTTGGATGTTTCAGAGCTGGGACAGGGTTTAGATGAGCCCTTCTGTGCTCAGCTCCTGCCCACTCCATGATGTGACAACCACCTTTGAAAGAAAAATCGTGAGGTTTGACTTTGATTAAGCTGATTAATGTGTCCTCCTCTAGCAACTTYTCTGTGCTTAGCAAAGCCTGAGGATGAGAATCCTCCAGATGCCTTKTAGTGGTGCTAAATAAAGCTTGACAGGCAGCTCATTTAGGAAAGAGAAACACAGAAAACAGATCCAGTTCAAACTCAGCCATGGCTGTCCTGCTGCTGCTCGTTTCAGTGTCCCAGCTTGGACTGGGGAACTATTTCTCAAGTAAGTATTGAAATAGGGCACTATTTTTCTAATCYAGAGTGGATTAACATTTCACCTAAGGCATAAAGGCTTATTGTCATAAATCCATCACAAAATTAYAGCAATTATAAAAGAGAAATGCACGTCAAGAAAATGAACCTAGTGATGGTGGGGGGGGGAAGGGGATATTTACTGGGGCACACAGCTGAAAAAACCTCATGCTGACAAAGCATGTTAAAGATTTCATGTAGAACTCTTATCATAGCCAGCTCGTGTTTGCACAGCCTTTCAGTCAAATGGGTTTTACTAAAGGATATTTGAACAAGAAAAGAACCCTTGAATCAGGCAGACACCACGGATGAAAGACTCACAATTTTGACAAAGCTCRCACACGCAAGCTTAAAACAAAAGCATGAAACTCCTCCAGCTTTATGGCCAACTTTATTCCTTTCATAGCACTGGCTTTCAAATACTTTGTGAAAAAAATGTTGTCATAACAATAAAGAGTGAATAGGCAAATCCATGTATTCCCAGTTGTTGTCCCAAGCAAACAAGAAAAACATTTCACACTTCACGATTAATACAATGTCCCTTTGTCCCAACACATGAAAGAGCTATTTAAAACAAATAAATGAAGAGATAGCTACGTTTTCATGGAAGCCTGGAATTTTTAAAAAATATTCAATGTATTTTCACATTTTGTTTTGCARTTGAATCCTTTCCTCCAGCTCCAACCACACAATACCATCAGAAAATGCCAGAGGAGCTATAGAAGGGCAATATGTGRTGTGCTGCAGTTGCCTGTCATCATCTGAGAATATATTAAGTAATTAAAAACCCTCATAGGAAACCCTGGGGCCTCTGCCCTCGAGTGGTAAAGACCAATGCCAACACATTGACTGAAATAAAACTCAGAATTTGCCCCAGGATGTCAATCTGTAAATAGTTATTGATATATGGCTTTACTGACAAACTGGTTCAGACAGGAACAGCTTCAGTCTCTTCCAGMCGAGCATTCCTGGTGTATTTACCACCACAGCATCACCCCAAGCAACACCTAAAAAGGTAATTTMTGACTTCAGCTGGGCCTTTGGAAGATCAAGGCCCGCAGGGTGACTGAAATGGTTCCAGCATTTCAGGCTGTGGCCACCTGAGATGCCCCTTTCTGTGGTGAGGAAAGCTGACCAAAGGAGATGGGAGCTGCAGTGGCTGAGGTTGAGGATGCCCAAAGGCTCTGCTGCAATCTCTGTTCTTGGATACAGAGATGGGCTCATCCTCRTGGCATTGGTGTGGATTTTCCCTGGGCACCACCATGAGGATGCAGACCAAGCAGATCCCCTTTTTTGAGTGGGAATAGGAACACTCATGAGGGTCAATACCCCAGAAAAACACAGCTCCTCTGTGCCAGGAGCAGCTGAAGTCCTGTCAGGAAGCAGTTTGGAAAGCTGAAGATCCCTGTGCCAACAAGGACAGGCAGAGCTTGCCTGCTCTCACAGGTGTCAGGCTTTTCTTCTCTTCACAGACATTTAAATACAAGTTTTAGTGTTCAGTTCATAAATACACACCRTTCTTTTGTTATTACTCTGCAGCTAAACCAAACATTGGAAGGTGGATTAAAAGAGATTCTGCGTTTTTCTCCTACCTCTCCCTTCCTTTTGTGTCTTTACAAAGCCAATGGTATTTTATACACAGTCACAGTGSACTCACCTGAGTCACAACCAGAGCAGCCAGCTCTGTGTGCAGAACATATCTTGATGCAGGATGTGTGCATTGCTCTGAATGCTGCACTGTTTCCTGATTTTTAACATTTTGAATGTTCAGATTTTCTTCCCAAGCTCACTCAGAATTTTGCAATAAAGATGATCTATGAGTACTGAGAAAAAAAAGGCTTGATTTACTCATTGCTCTCGTTATCTGCCCCTGTGGCCTTTACTTTTATGCTCTGTTTTCATACTTTATGCTGCCCAAAGCAGCCAAAAGTTACTGCTGTGACACCACACGAGCAGGCAAAGATCAATATTGATAAAGGTTTAGCCTGTACCAATTCTTCATTTCTCATCCAGCATTTTCTTGCCCAATGCAGCCATTTACTCCRGGCATATTACTCTTACTTTACTACGTGGTTAATGGCACACTGAGTCTTACAAGAATTTGGGCTTTTCTCCATGTTCCAATATTAAAAAAACATAACATTTAAGATTACTTAGAATTGCTGAGAGAAGCTGTGGCTGCCCCTGGATCCCTGGAAATGTCCAAGGCCAGGCTGGACATGGGGGCTGGGTGCCCTGGGACAGTGAAAGGTGTCCCTGTCATGGCAGGGGGGTGGAACAAGGTGACCTTAAAAGGTCCCTTCTGACCCAAACCATCCATGGTAACAAATTCCATGAACAAGAGGAGCTACAGCTTTGGGTACCATCAGATTTTTATTAAATCCACAGATTTCCTCCCCTCCAATTCCGAACCCCACTGCCCTTTCCCACGGCATTCATCTTTCCAGAGCTGCCTTAGGAGAAGGACATTTGCACGGGGAGAAAGCACAAAATTGGATTTTGAGTGGAGAGCTGGGGGTTTGATCCAGGGAGCTCTGTGAAGGTGAGATGGCTGTGGAGGATCCAGGGGAGGGGTTTGGAAGTTGGGATGAGCTGGCACCTCCTGCCCTACCTGAGCCAGCTCCCAGGGCTTTTCTGTTCCTCCAGTTTGACACAGGAAGGGCATGGATTCCCAATCCTCCCCTCCTGCCCTGTTTATAGGATTGCAGGCTCTTCCCMCAGCCCCTCTCTGGTGCCCTCCTGCCCAGGCTGAAGCCTCTATGTGTTAATTAATCCCAGCCCGGGTGAGATGGAGCACTCAGAGCCCCCAGCACCCCCAGCCCAGCCCCCACAGGGGCAGCAGTGAAAGCCCAGCGCTCAATGAAGACACTGCGAGTCCCTRAGACATCTTTTGAAAGAGATTAAACAGACCCACATTGGATTAGAAAGATGATGCCTGACACATTTAGTTTCCGTTACCTTTTGTGTGCCCGCTCAGAGCASAGACCTGCACCAAACACTGCATTATGATGCAGATTTTCCCTGGGTCTCTCTGGGATTTCACAGAATCCCTGAGACCTTCACAGCAGGAAACTCCATTCTTGCTCTGCCTGCACATACCCCSAGTAAGCTGTGCCTAAGGGCCATCTAGAGGATGCTGAGCTACCAGAAAGAGAAGGGGTCAAGGGTTTGTGGTGAGAAAAAGAACTTTAATCTGGGCTGCCAGAAAGTGGGAGTGAGCAAAAGGGCCTCAGCATTCCTCAGTTTTCCCTGTTCCTCCATCTGCCCGAGTGTGTTGTGGAGTAAATGAGGAAAATTCCCAGGCTGGGTTCTGTGATCAGGAGTTATTTGTTGCCAGAGGAATCACTTCATCTAAAAAAGTGACAAAGAATAGATAAGAGCGAGCAAAATAACCCAATAAAACAACCACGATGAAGTTCCCCTCGGCGAAAATATTTTAATGCACTTCTTCTCTGCAGCACAAGGAAAAGAAGGCTCCGGCGATATTTCCAAGAGAAATATGTATTTAATAGCCCTCACGCACTTCCTTGAAGGAAACCACTCAAAAAAATCTGAACCCTCTCTTTTCAAAACGGGGCAGGGGAAAGAAATAATCACGCAAATCGTTTCTCTCGCATGTGCCGCGGAGAAGGAACGATCGCTGCCCTGGGCTCACGACCACAGAGTTATTTTGAGGGAGGTCTGCTGCTGGAGCCATGCCTGGCCGTGTTTTTACTGGCAGGGGCAGGTTGTGTGTGCGAGGGAAAGGCTTTTCTGGCTCTGCTGGAAGTGCCAGAGAGGAGCCACGGCCGCCACGCCGGCTCCAGCCCCGCCAGGCTGACATCCAGCCTGGCCCAAGAGCGGATCAAACTCTGTTTGCTTCAACCAACACGTGAAAAATAAAAAAGTAACAGTCAACCAACTGGGTAAATCCAATTTGACCCCCCAGCCCCTTCAAATTTTGCCCCCCAAGCCCCAGAGGGAGCCCAAGGCTGGTGGCAGATGCTCCATGATTTTCCTGCTGAGTGTGCCAAAGTAAACAGGGAAGGGGGAGCTTTCAGAGSCCTCCCCACCAGCCTTGTGTAATGCAAACAGAAACAGGTCTTTCTGCACACCTAAAAATCCTGCTTTTCAGACTTTCTGCCATTCTTTCTTGCCCTCGATTCAGTTTCACACTCYGTGAGATGCTGGCAGGCAGAAATGTTAGCTTAGCTGTCATACCCTGCAGGAAAAAAAAAAAGGGCAGAGTGGTTCATTTTCCCTGCTCGAGATGGGAGGACTTTGCCACAGACAAAGCTTTAAAAATAAAGGACAAAGCTTTATTCATGTACTCATATTTATTCACTGCCATTAATTGAATTCAAGGAGAAGCAGAGAAGTTCATTTTTTAGAGCAAACCCTTCAAAGCGCAGGCAAAACCTGACAGGACAAAACAATCAGATTTCAGGAGCTTTGTAAGGGACTCCCACTGCATCTTCATTTATTGATCCTTCTCCTTTTGTGACCCTTCCCACACCCATTCTGTGTTCCTCCTTGACCATCAGGCTTTAGAGGCTCCYGATCTACTGAAACCTCAAATAAAACAGAATTTAGGTGTAGTCTACAAGATAAATATAAATCTCTTCGATAAGACGGGGTTTGCATGCTGAGAAACAAACCATGCTGTGTCTCATACTTCTTGTCTTCCCTTAACAGGGAATAAATATAATATAAATTTCCAGTAAAATATAAAGAGATGTGAGGCAGAGAAGGGAAGGTGTTTCTGCTGAGCCAAGGAGGGACCAGAGGTCAGAAGACACCAATTACTGTACCAATAACTCCGTGATCACTCCATTCCTGGAAGGACATTTGGCACTGCAGTTGGTTGTGCTGCCTTTCCTGTGCTCTCATGAAGCTCATGAAGTTTCCTGGATAAAAAAGCATCATGCATTCATTTTATAATTGACACCAATACAGGTGCTGTGCAAAGTTTTCCTTTGATGTGKTTTTTTTTCTGGGTGACTGATCTTTGTGAATAACTCTGGAACAATGTTGCCCTCCAAATACGGATTTTGGTGTTTTTAAGCTGTAGTACATTGCAAATTAACCCAGTGGAATTCACAAGGGGCWCACAGGAGGTGTCAGAAGCAGAGCTATTGTATCTGAGTTGATTTATGGCCATCTTTAAAGCCCCACCTTGGCTGCACTTGGCTCAGGGAAAGCTGCTGTAGCAGGGACTCAAACAAGGATGTGAGCAGAAACCAAAACAAAAGTTGAGACCTCGTTTGATACATTTCACTCCCCACAAAATCAAATAACCAAATATGCACATGTGGAGGCTCGTTTTACCTGCAATTGCTTTGCTACAGCAGCAATCTGAGACTGATAGCGAGTGGAAAGCATTTGAGGATAACAAACCTTGCACAGAGCAGGCACTGCCAAAAGATACAAGAATTGTTATTTCATCTCCTCAAAGTGCTCCGTAGGATGGACAGATTACCCATATGGAAACAGCACCTGAACCATAAGTCACTTTTTCCATCAATATCCACAAGACCTTCCCAAGAGAAATCACAACGAGCATCCACCTGTGACCTGTAGGAAGGACCACTTGGAAACCAGAATGAAGTCTCAGAAAGGAGAGCATCTCCCTGATGCTCTGTGAAACTCAAAACACATATCCTTTCCTGTGTTTGAGTCAGGGACACTTTGTTTTCCATGAGGGTTCCATTCTGACTCCCTATGGAAGGCTCTGTGTTCCTGAGGGTTCCAGGGGAGCACTGGCAGCCTCAGCTCCAGGACATTGTGGAGCTGTGCCAGGAGGGAGCAGGAGAGAGAGGAGAAAAGGAAAAATGCCTTCCTGGGACAAAGGCAAGGTTTATTTTTTATCCTGGCCAAAAGGCAGGAGGAAAACTCAGCCAAGTGAACAGTGCTGTGGGGACAGGGGAGCTCTGCCTTGGAGGGCACCAGATCAGGATGTGCAACACAAATTCCAGCTTGCTTGCTCATGATGTACATAAGTATGGTCAATTCATAAAGTTTTATATTTTCTCTTTAAAAAAAAATACAGCGCCGTCATCTGATTCTTATTTGAATTTTGAAATCCGAGCGATGTGGTGGCACAACAAAGGGTTCCTTCATGGTCCAAGWACTGGGCAAACTCTCCCAGATCAATGGTTCAAGGAAGAGTTTRATTCCCTTTCTCTAACTATAACCCCATAGAAAACCCCCATAGGAGCTCAGATTGGAGGGAAATGTTGCACTATCTGTGCATTTTTAGAGGAAATTTGTTCACTGCCATGCTGCTCCTTTAAGGCACCGTGGATGAAAAAAAAACACAAAGAAAGCTTTAGTCCAAATGGACTCTGAAGTTCACAGAATATGTCATATGTACATTACTATTTTAAGGCTTGCTTTTTTTTTTCTTTCTTAAATAAATTGCCCTGTGGGAAAAGCTGGCTGCGAGTCAACACCACAGAAACCTAATTTTAACTCCAATGAATACAACTATTTACAAGGCCCCTTTTCTGCAGAGGAAAAGCCCTGCCACTGCTGGCAGTTTTGATGTGATATGAACACATATTTCTGAGACATTCAAATGGACTGGCTTAACAAAATACAGTGTTTTTACTCATGCATCTTTAATGTTCTGACTGTTCTTGGCAGCTCCCGGTCAGAAGCACTGTCATTCAAAAGGAGAGGATGACAGACATTAATATGGAAATATTCAAGGTTTTAACTGAGCCGGAACAGTAATTATGCCATCCAATTTTATTTGGAAGAGTAYTGACCTCGGTCTCCACCAGCAGAAAAGATCCAAAAGGAGAAGATATGAAGAGGTRTTTGGGGAAAGAGAAATAGAAGTTTTCTGAGCCTTGCAGAACCCTTGTTTGAGACTAAAAATATCATTTCAGGGGCTACCAGGGGATTGGTGGCAYGACACAACAGTGAATCAAACCTTTACACCAGGAAACACTAAAGCTCTGAAAATGCTGTGCTGACACATCGAGGAAACAGCCATCAAGGGGGGAATTCAGCATTGCACAACCTACACCACGCTGCCCCTAAATATAAATAAATTAYAGGAACATCTGCTCCCTACGCCGCTCCCAGATGCTGGGAGCCCAAAGACCAATAAAGAGGAGCAATGCTGGAGGGGAAAAGCTGCCCTGAAATCCCACATTTGGGGAGTCTGGAGGGGAAACAGCTTTAAATGAAGGGTTTGAGAGACTCTGACAGAAGAAGGGAATGCTGGAGCTGACTCTGRGTCTTCTGGAATAGAAGGGAGGGCCATAACCCCGTGCAGACAGTGAAACTGAGCTTTATTACACCTATAAAAGGGTGCAAGCTTTTTTTCTGAGCAATAAACAGATGGTTGTCTTATGCTCAGAGGCGAATGGGATCAGGTTCTTYAGTGCAAATGCTGATATTTGATAAATTGTGATGTATTTGTAGGAGGGTTTGGCCGGTCAGGGTTGTACCCCAGTGAAGAAAAACCTTCTGCAGCATCTGAGTGTSCAACACACACTCCTCAAGAGGAGGAAAAGAGGCAGGGCTTGCAAAATTAGCAAGGAAAAAATATCAACAACCACCAGAAGGATTGTTTAAATCTGACTCTGATCACCTTTATGACGATGATCTCCACTGCACTCCCCTGATGTGGTGATGACATCCCTGAGGTGATGTCTCAGCTTCCCCCTGCAACCCAACCCTGAATCACAGCTGCTGAGGTTGTTTAGCTCATGCCAAGGGGGGAAAAAAGCTTTCCACAACCTGAATTGGGCATTTACAAACATCCTGCTATGCTTGTGACCGACAAACCACGGGGACAAACCCACAAAGCAAACCAAATGAAATTTTCCCTCTGCGTGTGCATGTGCTACTGCATGTATGTGTGTACTCACACTGATGCAACAGAAATCTCTGTCGGGGTCTGAATTATGTTTCCAAGTTGCAGCACAGGTTAATTTGTCAGGATTTGGAAGCAGGCACTCGTCTTGTCTAGACTAGACTATCGTAACTCTCTGACAAATGGCATTTTTTCCAGCTGCTTAAACAGCCTTCACAAAAGTCCTGTCTCCTCGTGCTTTCCTCCATCTGAGAGAAACTTGAAAACRCTTCTGTCTCTCCTCATTTCCTTCACTTTTAATCTTTTAATTTGCAGACAGACACTTGGAATTGCCTCGCCAGCACATGTGTACGAGACAATCACCGGGAGCCCCAGTATGGAATATCTTTGTGCCYGGGCTTAACCTGCAGCACAGAAACAGCAGCATTTCCCTGAAGGATGCTATTCATGCATTTAACGTGATTAAGGATTTCCAGGATTGCAGCCTGAGGATGCACAGGCTTGTTTTTCAATCCACAAACCCAAAAGAAATTCAGGAGCTGCTGCTCGGAGAGGCTGCAGCAGAGYTTTTGTGGCACAGCGAGGCAGGGGAGAAGAATCACAGAACAAAAAAGGGACAGAGGCAAGACTGAGCCTTACTTGAGCTGACCTAAAATTTTTGGGAGGTCCAGCCATGCCATGGTGCAATTTATCACTTTTTGGATCTGCTCAGCCACCCCTGCTCTTTGCCAGTTCCCTGCAGGGTTGGTGCCATCCTCCAGGGGAACATTTCCAAGGCATCCTGGGCAGGGCTTGCATGCAGGATGTGAGCAAAGTCAATTTTCATGTCTGGAAGTCCCTCTGGAAAAGTTTCAAGTCACTGCCATTTTTTTTTCCACAGGCTGTCCTATCTAGGCAACCTCCAGGGAGTTGGAATAATTTCCTCATCATTTATTAATTCAAATGCGTTCTTTACCTTGATGTGCAGCCCCAGTGAAGTCTTCTCTGAATTCCTAATTTCCTTTGAAGAGCTATCTCTATAATCAGCCTAAAAAGTTTCCTGACTCCTCCATCAGATGACAAACTTTTAAAATCAGCATTTCTGTCTGAGATCTCCATTGCAGAAAGGCCAAAGGGAAAAGTCTTTGCAAACACCCCACAATCTTCCCATACCAGAGGAATGCAGTCACCTTTCTTGGTAGGTTTTTTTTTTTTTTTTTAATTAGAAAAACCTTACCAGAGACAAACAAAACAGAGCTTCATCTGGTGTGTAGTAGAAGTACAGAATAAATCTAAGCAGAAAAGGGGGTGAAGAGGGAGAAAAAATGAAGCATTTTCAGAGTTTGGATTTTCAGGGTGGGCAGCATTACTGCCTTTTGATGAAAAAAAATCCCAGTTTTTTTTTGTCTGTAAGATTGTACTCAACAATGCTACAGCAGTTTTTCACGAAAGTTTTTCCAAAAAATCTCAGTTATTAAAATGGTTTGATTTTGACCCAACTTCTTCATCAAATATTTCTTTATTACTGATAAACAGATACTGCAGGAGCTGGACAGAAGCAGCATTTTTAAAGAATGGGCATCCAGCACCTTGCAAAAAAACCCTGCTAAAACACCATTAAAGTTGGAAAAACTTACAGAGCATCAAAAAATGGTTTCTTTGGAAGGGACTTTACAGATCACCTATTTTTCTGAGGTTGGGAGGGCACAAGAAGGTGCATCTGCCTCCTTTCCTGCTGCTGAAAAGCACCACACTCTGGGAGAGGGGAGATTCTGAAGACATTCGCAGTCTGAGATGCACCAAAAAAAAAAAAAAAAAAAAAAAAAAAAAAAAAAAAAAAAAAAAAAAAAAACAAAAAAACAAAAAAACAAAACCACCAGCCAAAAAAAGCGTTGGCTTTAAAAAAACACTTGAATCTGGTAATAAGTTAAGACAGAAAACTGGGCTGTGAGTGTCACCTCACTGCAGTGAGAGCATCCTCATGGGGAGGGAACAGAGGATGCTCAGTCACATAAAAACACCTCTGGCCATCAGCTCCACGTCCTTTTGTTTGTTTAGAACTCATTAAAGTCATTTTTAATTGATGACCATGAAGGGTGAGGGGAGTGGGGCTGTGAGGGGGCAGAGGACACAGGTCCAGCCCTGAACTCTTTTTGGGGTTCAGTCGAAACCTGGGACAGATCTGAGTGGGGACCCACAGGTGCCAAACTCCTGAGGTGGCTTTAAGTCAACAGAAAGCAAAGCTGCTTGTGTAGAAAGAGGCAATTCACTTAGCAGGGGGAAAAGAAAATAGTATTTGTTCAATTCTATAAGGATTCCAAAGTTTGGGCTTTTAAAKGTGCATTAGCACTCTTATAGGAGCAAGTGTTTACTTTTGCTGTCTAYCTCATTTTCTCCATTATTGAAGATCCCCAGAGCCTTATCTGGATCCCAGTGGGTTTATTCATTAACTCTCAACATTCCATTTCAAGGTAGAGTTTCCAGAAGCCTCCCCACTCCTCACCCACCAGACCCAGGGCCATGAAGAAATGCAGGAGTGTAAATGTGAAAAAACATTGCTTCACAAAGACAACTTATTACTGCTTCCTGACCTATGAATTTGAATAAAATCCCATGTTAAAATCCCATTTTAAAATCCCAAAATTCCTGTACTATGAATTTGAATAAAATCCCATTGCAGAAAAATGTTTTGCCACAATAGACCACAATTCTTTATAATCTTTTGGGAAAAAAAAGACCCCTTTCKTTGAAGCATTACTTTTCCAGGTTTTTTTTTTTTTTTAGTCAAAGGCAATCAGGTGCTACTTTGCAAAGCAGTTGCAATGCAGGATTTATGTTATGATTGTCATTCAGGAGCAGCACAACCTCAATTAAAATCAATGCAATCAGACTACTTGATTCATATGCTATTGCACACCAGAAATGTAACATTCAATAATTTCATGTGTGCCCCATGATATTCAAGTAAAGCAAATTGTCCAAGAGAACAGGGCCAAAAAAAAAAAAAAAAAAACCACTGCAAATCCAGTATTTGGTAACATATTCTCCCCATTTCATATTTCCTTCCTTCCCTTAAATCATTCAAGTGTTTCAATGTTCAATAAATAGGAAATACAGATTACAAAACCAACTTGCTATCCTGCATAACATTTTATCCATCAACCTGTTTAAAAACAGCAGAAAAATCACTCTTCATGACCTCATTTTCTGTACCCAAAGTGACAGTTGGCCTGTGCCCYACAACCTACCTAAATTTTTCCTCTCAAGTACTGCCAAGGAGGTATTCATATTTTTCCAAAAATGCACATCTCAGGCCTCTGACTGGTTAAATAAAATTAGAAACSCAGCCTAAAAGAAATCAAACACGTCACAGACATCTAGACATGATGTTCCATTACAGAAATTACTTGGAAATGCTATGGTTTGATGCTATGGTTCCTCCATTCAGTCTAAAATTACCTCAAGAATGTTAATCATCTCACAGCAGTAAATCCCAAGGGTTTTCAGAAAAACTGGAAATTTTTCCAGTTTGTTCACGCTGATTGGGATCTCCAGGGGATTGGGTGCTCTGTCCATGCAAAGAAAATGAGGGAGAATCATTCAATCCAGTGTTTGAAGATGGGAATGGCTCATCATCTGCTGCACAAACCTCTGGGAARGCAGAGTCCCTGCCCTTGAGGGAGGGGGAGAACCTCCCTTGGGTCTGGTGGCCACGGTGGTCACGGGGTGGCCAAACTCCTCAG
>NW_026623726.1:372832-375387 GCF_030028575.1 Malurus melanocephalus | reverse complement strand
GGATGGAGCAGGACATCCCAGGGCCTCCCCACCCACCCAGGGAACAATTCCAGCCCAATATCCCACCTAAATCTCCCCTTTTCCACCCTAAAGCCATTCCCTGTGTCCTGTCCYTCYRTCCCTTGTYCCCAGTCCCTCTCCAGCTCTCCTGGAGCCCCTTTMGGCCCTGRAATGGTCTCTGAGCTCTCCCTGGATCCTTCTCCTCTCCAGGTGAGCAYCCCCAGCTCTCCCAGAGCAGAGGATTCAGGCAGCCCAAGGAATGGAACAGTAAAACAATAAAAATGGCCAAAATTCATCAAATGGCACAAGAGGCACAAGGAGGGAGCAGCTGCACAGCTGCAGGTGTTCTTTGAAGGGATTTTACAGAAAGAGCTGACACCGTGATGAGAAATCATGTTCATAATCCATGGAACATCTCTAAAAAACGTATAAACATAGAGAATATATAAACATATAGAACATAAAACCATATAGAACATACAAACATATAGCGCATATAGAACATATGAACATATAGAGCATATAAACATATAGAGCATATAAAACATAGTAAAACATATAAACATACATAACATATAAACATATGGAACATATAAAAATATAAAACATATATAAAACATATCTAAAACATATCTAAACATATCTAAAACATCATATATAAAACATCATATATAAAACATATCTAAAACATATAAACTTACAGAACACATAAACACAAAACATATAAAATATATCTAAAACATATATAAAACATCTATAAAATATCATATATAAAACATATATAACACATATAAACTTACAGAACACATAGACACAAAACATATAAACTTATAGAACATATAAACATATAAAACATATAAGCATATAGAACATAAAACCATATAAACATATGGAACATATTTAGAACATATAAACATATGGAACACATAAACATATTAAACATATGAACTTTTAGAACGTATACACATATAGAACATAATCTATAAAACATCTCTCCTGATGCAGGGACACCACTCCTGAGGGCAGCCAGAGGGTTTTTGTGCTGGTCAAGCAGGTAAGAAGCAGAAAGTCGATGTGCAAAGGGCACCACGAGTGACAGGAGGACGAGTCCAGGCAGCTTTGAAAAATGYAGGAAAAGGAAAAACYTGTTTGTTGGGATGGAGCCTGGGASTGCAGGCRATGGCACAGCTGGAACCTGAGTCACAGCCCCACAAAAACCAGTCCAGGCTGGATAAAAGGTGGCAGGAGAGGAAAACCTGGCCCAAATGGCACCGAAAGGAGGAGTTGGAGGAGACAGAGTGAGCTGCAGCTCCACGGGGAGAGGAGAAACGATGGGGACAAGAACCACCCAGAAAACTGGGCAGCACAGCACAGCCAGCTCTCAGGAGAGAAAACATAAAGAACTATAAAAAAAAGTCACTTTCAATCCATTTCCAAAATCCTTTTACAACTCAGTTAAAGCAAGAGCATCTCCTCTTTGGTTTGTAAGTTCTGGGAAATGCAAACAGCGCTGTCGTGTCAAATGGACTGTGTTTATATTGACAAAACTGYGATATTTTACGTACAAAATGTCAAGAAAAATATAAGGGGTGAGAAAAACACATCGTGCACACTCCACCAATAGCATATGGAGCACCTGACATTTCTGTTAATGCCTTTAATTGCATCCAATTCATTAAAAATGCCTCAAACTTGTGCATCGTGGCTGAGCCACCCCATAAAAAGGCACAAACCCCCCCAAGTTTCCAGCAATTCTGCAGCACGGATGGAGCGTTCACTGCTGCCAACCTCACAGGGAGAATAAACACAGTGAACACCAAGAGGAGCCCAGGTATTACCCAGAACAGGCTCTAAATAATTCCTAAAAATAGCTGCTGTGGAAAATGCCTGTGCCTGAATCCACAGCAGCAGCGTTGGGCTGAGCTCCAGGGCTGTCACAGCTGATGGGGTGCACGGGGTGTTTGTGGGGCAGCCACATCGAGCTGATGGGCACATTCTGATAGATGTTTTACTTTTTATGAATTTTATGCTGGCCCTGCCAAATCAGCGAGTTTATTTGGGCACATTCCTGCAGATTGGAGCAGGAGGGAAATTCTTCAATTTCCCAGCGCTGTGGAATAAAGGGGATGTGTTCTCTCACTCGAGGAGAGCATTTGGCTGAGCAAGGGTGCTGAAGGCTTTGAGGAGGCTCTACCACAGCACTTTGGAAAGGACTCTTTGGGGGAGAAAATATTTTTTCTGTCGTATTTCTGATATATCTGTGGGGAGGAAAACAGGGTAAATAATACAAAAATCATTTTTGCTCCCAAGAAAATGGGTTTGGAGCCCAATGTTGTGTTGTGTCCATGAAGGAAGAGGGGAAGAGGATTCCTCCCACTGCTCCTGCCCATCACTGCCCTGCCCTTCCCTCTGGGACTGCAGGAGGTGATTCCTCAGCACGGGATGGAAGGGGATTTTGTCACTGAGGCTGCTCTGGGAGCTCCACATTGGGGCTCTCCTAAAACTGGACACTGACCCTGCCCCTTCGGCTGCTCCCCATCCCCATCCCCATCCCA